>NW_022995754.1:1229680-1234412 GCF_900245975.1 Drosophila guanche | reverse complement strand
GTGTGCCTCGCGCCGCCCCATGTCTCCTGCTGGACATCGCACATGTGGAAGAGCGAATGGAGAGACACGGCGCGCGAGGCGCGCGCGATGGGCGAGCGCGGGCCAAGACGGGAGAATAAAATACCCCCTGGGGGGGGTGGGGGTGGTGGGCCCGGGGAGGCCCCACCCCCAAGCCCACCAAAGAGAGATCCCCCCCCCCCCCCCCCACCCCCCACCCCGCCAGCCCCTCGAGGAGGCAACCTACTCGAAATTTTCCGTGCGATTTGCAGGCGCAAAATTTCCACCAAAACTCGAAAAGCAAACAGAAATGGCCACGCACAACACTCGGAGAAAAGGAACAGCACAAACGAAACACTGCGAACAAAATAAACTAGACAACAGCTGGAGGCGGCTACACTGAGAGAAAGGGAGGGAGAAGGGAAGGGAGAGAGAGAGAGAAATTTCTCTCTCTGTGTGTGAACTTTTCTGGTGCCAATCTGCAGAGGCAAAAGGAAATGTCCGCTGGCTCCACCTGCAAATTTTCTAGCCAACATTTTCGCTACAGAATATTTTCCGGTAATCGAGTGGGAAATGCATGGGTCAGGGGGCTGAGGAGGTGGCGCCTTCTCAGGCGGAAACGCAATTTGCAGGCCTCGAAAGATAAACAAAAATGTTGTTTGAGGCAAAGAACAGTCGAAGAGGTGCAGGCAGGAGGCTGGGGGAAGTCTACCTTTTGCCTTTTTCGATGTTTGATTATGCATTTTGGCCAACGCCCAATGCTCCACTAGGGCTGCTCTGATTCGTTATTTCATTTGGCAGCATCTGCACTTCTCCTTCAATAAGCCAGAAGGATCCTGCGACCCCCTAAGCGTGGAGTCCTAAGCAACCGCAAAGCTGTCTTCAAGCGAGAGCTCTTATTAAATGGCTATTTAACACTCTAGCAGACACTGCCACTCCACTCTCAGCGCTCTCCCACACTCCCACACTCCACTCTCCATTTGGCATTTACCATTTCCCATTTTACCATTTTCCCCGAGTGCCTTTGGCACTGCCAACAAGTGGCTGCCTGGCTGTGGCTCATTGTGGCTGCTGTTTCTCGCTCTCTCTCTCTCTCTGCCTGCTGACTGCTGCCTGCTGCCTTTTCCATTTCTATAGAAGTCATAAGCCGTTTGTTTTAACACAAAATAAATCTGCTAAGCGCTCATCTTTACAAGGTAGTGGAAAAGCGAGCAACCGTGGGAAAAGCAGCAGGAAAAGCAAGCTGCCAAGTAGCACAATGAATGCTCTCTAAAGATGTTAGCAAATGGCATAGCGATCCTTCCATCTGTCATCTAAAAGATCTCGCAAATTCTACTGCCAGAAGTGCAATCTTTGATGCTTGCAAGACAGTCACAATTCCATTTATGGAGCTTTCATTTTATAAACAGCAACAACCTTCATTCGTTCCATAATTTCTGAGCATTCAAAAATTAATAGCAATATTTATGACAAATTTTTATTAATTTTATAGCAAAAAGAAAGCAAAACTCACAGGATAATCCCTTCCTTAAGAGTCTATCCACTCTCATCGCAGCTCTTTCGTTTGTCATAGAGTTTCCTAGAGTGATAATGCTCCCTTAATGATGTCTAAATACCAACTAAATAATGCTCCAAACTCAACGGCTGTGGCAGGCAAGTGTAGTCCCATTTTGTTTTGCAAAGAGTAGCCACAGTCAAGCCACAAAAGCCAGCAGCGCGCATTTTTCTGCTCCGTTAGCTGTTGTTGTGTGTGTGTTTTTTTCTCACTCTGTTATTGCCACACGCGACGACCCAAAAGGCATGCCAAGCTTGTCAGGCTGTCACCCAGCAAAGGCACTCTGTGTGGCAGCAACAGAATCCCAAACGGCACAAAGCCCAGAGCCCAGAGCCCAGACTCCAGCAGAACCCACTCCGCGTGTCGCTTGTTGTTTCTATATGTTGGAATATTTTTATATATAGAGAAAGATTTTATGGCTGCTGCTGCTGCTGGTCCTTAGAATAAACTCCTTGCCACACACACACACACACACAGCGGCACCATTCCGTGGAATTGTATAAATTTGTGTGCGTGAAAATATAAAAAACCTCCGACGTCTGTCGACTGTCGCTTGTCCTTGCCTTTTGCCGTTTTGTCGAGGTTGCAGCTGAGTGGCTGTCTCCCCGTGCGGCACGCGGCACGAGGCACGCCTCTGAGGCAGCAGCAGCGGCACTTGCTGGCTTTTTGGGGGCATGAAGCAGGAGCAGCAGCAGGAGCAGCAGCAGCCGCAGAGGAATCCAGTGTTGGCATCTCCACCACGCTTAAGTGTTATTTGTCTACGTTCCCACACAGAGTGGGGGGAGAATCCCAGCTAAGGGATGTGGCAAGTGGCATGCGGCATGTGAAATCTGCGGGATATCCTGGGCGTATACCCCTCCATCCACCCCTCGCATGTGCGAATTAAATGTGCCGTAAAGGAACCCAATTTTCCGGTCACTTTGCCAGCGAAACAGAAGGATACTTTTGGGGCAGGGAAACGAATGCAAAGGATTGAGGCAACCCTTTCGGCTGGGCTCTAATTTGGGGCATCTTCCACTCTGCCAGCAGTTGGTCCTTGCCGCATAATTTACTTATACACAAAATGTCCTCCTCACATGACAATTTAATTGCTGACATAATGTCAAACAGCAGGAGAGCAGAGACAATGGGCCAGGGCCAGTGGCAGGACATCCGCTGGGCAAATGTTATCCTTTGCGGTTAACACATTTGCACCACAATCGGGTGGCAGGGCAGGGGCAGGGTCGGGCAAACAATGTTTTTAATATAAACAAAGTAAAACAAATTAGCGCAGTGCAAAAAAAAAAGAAGATATCAAGTGGAGGAGGCCACAGGAGCCACACAAGAGCCACAGAATGACCGACTGGGAGCTGGATACAGACACAGAAGGGACAGCGGAGAGGAGTGCCTGTGTCCATGTCCTGCTCCGTTGACGATGTGTGAAGTGGCTTTTATTTTATTACGTTATCCTTTGCTTTAACGGACACATTATTATGCGGCGGCGAGCGTAAAAAACTTATGCAAATACACTGCAAAAACAATGAAAGGAAAGAGAAGAAAAAGGGATTTGGCAGTGATTAGTACTTGGGTTGAAGAATGGAACTTGTAGCTCCTCCCAGCCTCTGCAATGCTGCTTGAAAATGGAGCAAAGATACACAAATGTATTCCAAAAATGCACAACAATCTGTGGTTTTTCTTTCTTTTATATTTTGACATATTTTAAAATGTTTTTCAATGCATTTTCCTACCCATTTGGATCTCAGGAAGAAATCTCTGTAAGAGCTATAGAACCCCCTTTGGCATTCACCGTCAAGAGGCTCTGCAGTGGTGCTTAAAAATAAATCAAAAATATTTAAATACTGCACAGCAATCTGCTGTGATATTTTGAAACATTTCAACCAGTTTTTGAGTCTATTTTTTAACCTATTCGAACTGCCTCCCCTTTGAATTTATTTCAGACATTTCCCACAACGCCTAAACGTAGATTCTCTTTCCTAACTTCCCTCTTCTCCCAGTGCACATATAAATATATGTATTTAAAAAATATATAAAAAATGGACTGCCTGCCAGAGTGCCCTTCTCTGGCCTCCCTCCCACCTCTGTGTGGCGTGTCTTTATCCTGGAGGTGTGTGCACAATTGTTTTGACTTAATTTGCATGCCCCGTCCAAGGATCATCAGTGCTAGGACTGACTGGCTGCCCGGCTGGCTGCCTCTCTGGGTGTTAAAGGAGCCAACGTGTGCGGCTGCTAATTACCAACACACGGCAAATGGCGACAGAAGACAGAAGAGCAGCAGCAGCAGCAGCAGCAGCAGCAGCAGGGCCTTCTGCTCCTCCTGCTCCTTCGCTCTCTCTGTGTGCTTTCGGGCAAACGCACATTAATGACAAGGACAAGGACATTGGGCCCGGCACCCCCAATGAGGAGGACGACTGTTGCCGCAGCTAATTAGGAAATTAAATTGACTAAAGTGCTTGAGCGTTTTGCTTGTTTGCCCGGCAAGTGGGTAGCAGAAGGGGCATCATGCCAGAGGGGCGATGCTCTAGTCTCAGCTGCATGCCTGGAAAATAATTTAAGCGCAAATGTCCAGAGCCAGGAATCTGCGCCCGTGCTGCAGATTGATTTATGCATCCTCGGCAGCCTCGAACATTCCACATTGCGTCGCGTGGAGTTTTCTTTTGCCTGCCTCATGGCATGTTCTCTCTTTCACTCTCTTCTCTTCTCTCTCTCTCTGTCTCCTGCCTTAAGGCTGCCTTCTCCCGGTTGCCTCTGCAGTCTCTGCCTCTTTTCTCGCTTCTCCATTTCGATTGCCGCATCGTTTGCCATCGCCTCTGCTCCACCCCTTGGTCTATGTGCATATAGTGGCTGTGCGTTGCCTACTTTTAGGCGGCCTGCCATTCATTTTCATTTACTCGGCACTCAGTCCTCGTCATCGTCATCGTCGTCGTCTCTTTTGGCGCCTACTGCCTCTGCCTCTTGGTCTCTGCTCTTGCACCCAACCAGCCCTTCTCCTTCTCCTGCTGCCTTCTCCGTCGCCTTATCGTTTGGGGGGGGGGGGGGGGGTTTTTTTTTGTTTACACGCCGCGGGCCGCACCGGCGGCCCCCCGGGGGGGGGGGGACAAAGTGGGGGGGAGAGGGCGGCGCAAAAAGGGAGGCAAAGGAGGAGGGGGGGGGGAGCAGAGGTGGGGGGGAGAGGCACCCCAC
>NW_022995754.1:987529-1229611 GCF_900245975.1 Drosophila guanche | reverse complement strand
GGCGATGCTCTAGTCTCAGCTGCATGCCTGGAAAATAATTTAAGCGCAAATGTCCAGAGCCAGGAATCTGCGCCCGTGCTGCAGATTGATTTATGCATCCTCGGCAGCCTCGAACATTCCACATTGCGTCGCGTGGAGGTTTCTTTTGCCTGCCTCATGGCATGTTCTCTCTTTCACTCTCTTCTCTTCTCTCTCTCTCTGTCTCCTGCCTTAAGGCTGCCTTCTCCCGGTTGCCTCTGCAGTCTCTGCCTCTTTTCTCGCTTCTCCATTTCGATTGCCGCATCGTTTGCCATCGCCTCTGCTCCACCCCTTGGTCTATGTGCATATAGTGGCTGTGCGTTGCCTACTTTTAGGCGGCCTGCCATTCATTTTCATTTACTCGGCACTCAGTCCTCGTCATCGTCATCGTCGTCGTCTCTTTTGGCGCCTACTGCCTCTGCCTCTTGGTCTCTGCTCTTGCACCCAACCAGCCCTTCTCCTTCTCCTGCTGCCTTCTCCGTCGCCTTATCGTTTGGGGGGGGGGGGGGGGGCTTTTTTTGGTATATAACGCGCCGGACGCACCAACGGCTGCCACTGAGAGGCGGAGCCAAAGTTGTGGAGAAAGTTGCCACACGAAAAGTGGCAAGAAGGAGGCCGCAGTAGGCAAAGGATTAGGTGCAGAAGCCCTTCCACGAGGCATCTTCTCGGGGTTGCTTGGAGGATTGTGTGCCATTAATTATGACATGGACATGCGTTTGGTTCAATCAATCAATCTGCAAATCAGATAAAAGTATTATTTACGTAGAAGAAGGAAAGCAAACAGCACGGAGCAGAATCCTTCGTGTTGTTAGTGGGGAAAAATGTCTCTTAAAGAGGTGATTGAAGAGCAGGCGGAAGGCCCCACATCCTCTATGCTTTATCCTAGACAGGACAAAAGCGGCAGAGCGAATAATGCAAAAATATATCCATTTTTTTGTTTTGCTGAGAAATGCCAAACGAGAAATGTCCAAAATAGAAAAATGTTTTAGCGGAAATTTGATTTTAAAAAGCGTTTTGCCAAGCAATGCAAATAAATGAGATTATGCGATGCCCCAAAAAGCGCAGGACACACAGGACATACTCACACATGTGTCCAGCTCTGAGCTCTGAGCTCTGAGCTCGATGCCTTTTGCCATTTGCCACAACGCTTGGGGCAAGTGAGGCATTAAAAAATGCAAAATTATATATCAAAGCAGCCAGAAAAAGGAACTCTCGATGCTGCACAGAGCCAAAGGATGGATGCTGCAGGAGGAGGGAGTGAGCGAGAGAGAGGGGGTGAGGTAGGGAGGGGTAGAGCGATGCATGTCACATGAAATTATTATATCCCTGCCACACATCGCCGCTCAGGACATTGAAAATATTCACAACGTGATCCGGCTGCCAAGTGGCTGGCACTCACTCCACTCCATGTCCCCATATCCTTGGCCAGGACGTTGCAGGACAGGACGATGCCAGCAGCACGACGATACAGCATACAGGATTGACAGAGCCAAAAGCCTTGGCTATGCCATGCAAACAAAATAAAATACCAACACGAAGCACGACAAAAAATGCGAAATTTTGTTAGAAAATTGCAAAAAATTACACATCCTCCTCGTATTTTGGTTGGGCAGCAAACAAGGGAATATGTGGGGGAAAGCAGGGGGGATGGGCCAGCGGGAAAAGCAGCCAAAGTGGCAGAGGAGGAGCAGTGCTCTGGCCGAGGTCAGGTCATGTCACAAAGGACACAACGGCGGGGCATGGAGTGCTTATGGTAATGCACGGCGCTGGCCCCTAGACTGGCTCTGCCTCTGCCTCTGCCACTGCCACTGCCACTCGCAATGATGCATCGACCAGCGGGAGGGCCACATGGCGTATGCTTGATTTTGTATTGCATGAAATATAAAAGAAAAAGAGCTAACTCCAGCCAGCGAAAAGTCCACGGAAATTGACTAGGAAACCTCCCCAGTGGCACCTGCCCTGTACCTGCAGTGGCATCTGCTCTTTTGAATCCTTTATAAGCCAATACCTTGACTGAGAGTCCTCCTCCTTCTCCTTGTGCTTCTCTTGCCGCTGGCAGCCTTAAGTGCTTGCGGGAAGACACTTTTCTGCCCACACCCTGCCACTTCTTGACATTGCTGTGGCTACACCCAGCAATTAGTGTCCTGCAATCCTCTGGCTATTGTTGTACAGTGTCCGCACAGTTGTCCGTTCGTGTCCGCAAGTGTCCTTCTTGGTGCTAATAAAAACATCTTAATAAATCAAACTTGCAGCAGAAGCTCTAGAGAGAGAGAGAGAGAGGGGGAAAGGGAAGGGGAGGGCGATGACTACCCATCGAGTGGGTGTAGAATTTAGATGCTCTTCTCCGCTCTGCACATGCCATAATCAGGGGGACAGCAGACAATACGCGTTGCCATACCTCAAGTTCATATTTCAAATCGCGCGGTTCCACTTCACCCTCATGCCTCCCCCTTAGGCCAAGCCCAACTCCTCGTGTCTGCAGTTTTTTTTAGCAAGGGGTGGACCCAGGTGGAGCAGCAGCATTGGAGGCAGCAACCCCTTTGCGTAGCACACAGAAACACTTATCGCATTCAACATCATTTGCATGCGAAGCTTTGGAGAGCGAAACAAATAAAATCAAGAAAATAAATTAGAGGAAAAATAACAAAACAAAAACAAAAACAAAAACAAGAGCATACAAATAAAGAAAATCCAAACGGAAATGTTTGCCTAACAAAAAACCCAAAGGGGGGAGCCAAGTCCGATCCCCCAAGCAAATATGCGGCAGAATCCACCTCGTGGCCAGAAATCGTAGTTGATTTTTTGCAATCTGCAGTTTTCTGGTGTCCTTTGTGTAGGACGTGGACGTGGACGAGGACGAGGATGAGAATGAGAACTCGGACTCGAGTCGATGGTGGACTTGCCATCAGGCAACGTCAGCGGCAGCGAGGAGTTGGAATCCCTTTCTAGTCGCAGTCGTCTGTCTGCGGATCTGCGCTGCGACTGCAGCAGCAGGAACAACAACAGTCAGTGCCTGTCTGGACACGTAGTACTCCTGCTCCCAGACTCTACTCCCACTCTACTTCCACTCTTCTCCCATGTCCATGTCCATGTCGTCGTCACCTCGCGACGCATTCGTGGCACTCGCGTTTAATCAGCGGAGGCTGAGTCCATCCACGACTCCATCTCTGCTCTCTCTCCCTCTCTCTCCGTCTGCAACTTTGGATTTTGGCCATCATCATTTATTGTTAGTGGCTGTGGCCAAAAATACAGTCTGCTGGCTGCTGCTACTCGATGCTTCTGCTGTTGTTTAGATTTCTTTCTGCCAGAATCCTACTCCTCCGCTGCTGGTTGCCCAACCGTTTCAATATTTGCATGTGCCTTCCCATCCGTCCTCGTGGAATATTTGCCTGGGTATTGGGAATTATTTCCTGCTGCTGCTGCTGCTGCGGTTCCATCATATATCATCTGCAGAGGAACACCTTGCCGGACCTTGCCCCTGCCTCAGTGCTCCTCCTCCGCCGCGCTTCGATTTAAGCTTCAAGTACTTCCTGGCGCTCTCCTTTCCCCCCTCCCCCTCGCACCGTCTCTCAGTTTTTATGCATTTTCATTATTTTCAATTTCCATTTTGTTGTTCGCCAATTTATTAAGCGATTTTCGTTATTTCGTTAGCCTTTCCCTTACCCTTTCCCTTACCTCTTGCTCCTGTTTTTTTGTGTCGATTTTGTCTGGATTTTCCATTTGGTTTTCAATTTGCATTTAAGCTGCTCCGCTCCTCCGGTCCTCCGCTCTTGGGGCTCCTCTGCTGCTAATCTTTAAGGCATCCTTTCAATTATCCTTTGGCCCCATCAAGTCTCACATTTCACACAAGCAACAAGTGGCAGGCAGGGCGGGGCAGGGGCAGGGGCAGCACTTCTGTGGCTCTTTGAGTCTTGCAAATCTCAGCCAGAAGTGCAGCAAATATGCAGCCAGTAAATGCAGAGAAATTCCCACAAGACCCCAGGACTGGACAGGACCCAACTACAAGCTACAACTCCAACTCTGCCCGACTCGAAGGCAAGGACCAGTCGAAAGCCAAGGACCTCCCCTTGGCACACAATTAACCGACGAGACCTTGTCCCCACGCCTCAGCTCTGCCCTTCCTCTGCCCCTCGCTTTGTGTGCGACTGACTTGTGCTGCCTTCTTGAGTGCCCCAAGCTGTGGCAGGAGGTGGCCATTTTTCAGACTGGACACTTGAATGAACATTTAGCCCCTGCCCTGCTCCCTGCTCCCTGCTCCTCCTGCTGCCGCTGCTTTTGACCACAATTGTGTGTCAAGGCCGTCGTCTGGCTGCTGGCTGCTGGCTGCCACTTCCTGCTCCAAGACGATGCCAAATGATGAGAACGATAACGTCTCCATTGCCAGAGAGCCTCTGAGTGTGTGTGTGCTCCCTGCGAGTGTGAATGAGAGCTGAAGCTTCGTTTTGTGAATGAAAGGAAGCAAGGAGCAGCCAGCAGCAGCTGCTCAACTCATGGGGGAATATGGAGAAGGAGCAGCAGCAGCAGCAGGAGCACAAGTCTGTTCTGGCAGCCAGTCTTCAGTGTATGAGTAGAAGGAGCAACAGCAGCGTGTGGCACTTGCCCAGGAAGTGTTTTGTGCCACACACACACACACACAGCCAGAGAGAGGGAGCGTAGAATGAGGCGACAAATCAGTGCCCCGTCCTCATGCCATTCTCTGGCTTCTTATTGTCGACATTCTTGGGGAATACCTTTTGGCAGCTCAGACTTGTCTGCACCCCGAGTCCTTTGTGGCCCTGTGCTGCTGTCTGTATCTTTGCTGTTTGTTTGTGCGTTTGTTTGCTTGTTGTTTGCCCTTAACGTTCCGTGCGACTCCAGAAAATTGTGTGAAATTTGTTTTTCTTTCCTCACACAGACAGAGAAGACCTTTACCGCCCCTTGGGGCTGGCTGTGGCTGGGCTCTTGGACTGTGTTTAAGATTCTGTGGCTGTGGTTTGTGCAAATAATCTTGTTTTACACCGCACCCCGATCCGCACCTTACAGGGTTTACGTTTACGTATCCTGCCTGTCGAGTGGACTTTTGGCTGCCCCCGAGACTTGTGCATAATTTATGTGGGAATTTCTGTGTGTGGCATGTGGCAAAAGTATCTCTCTCTCTCTCTCTGTCTGCTGTTGCTTAAGAATTTTCTCAGCATGGACTCTTGTCTCTGTTTGCCTGCCCTGTCCCTCTGTGGCTGCAAAGTCAATTACAGTTGGCTGGTGAGGCTTTCCATTCAGTTAACAAATTAAATGGTTTCCATGCGGTGCGGCAGATAAATTGTTGATTGGGCATTCAATTTGCTCTGTGTTACTTCGATTGTTTGTGCCTCTTGGAAAGGTGAGACGAAGGTGGACAAGGAATTAACTCAAGTGCCAGATGGGTATCCTTGTTAAATGTGGAAAATGTGTGGGAAATGTGAACCGATATGTGGGTGGGTCTTTTGTCCAGGGATTGCATTTTATTTGCTTTATTTTTGTCTAGCGCTTGTCTTTTCTTGTGTGAAAGTACTTTCCCAGCCGTCTGTTGAGTGCATTGAAAAAGAGCTTCGACAAAAGCTCTTTCCTTACTTGTAGCTTTGCCAAAGTTCAGCTTTATTTTGTTCCATTTCAAAGCGCTTTCCAGCAGTGTTGAACACCAGGGAAAACAAGAAGCTTTTCTGTGTGTTATAACTGTTATACAAGGCTAGTGACGAAAGCCAAACAGAGCGAATCAGTCATCAGGTGGGAGACTTTTCCAGCTAAACGACAGAGAAGACCCCTCCCTCACTGTACACATGATCATAGAAGGAAAACAAACAGAAACTTATTCTCCATAATCTAACAAGTGGATTCAGAAACCAAAACAAAACCACACAAAGTATTTACCAAAAAAAAAGTGTCTGGTTGTGAGATCTCTGCCTGAGATAAGAGCAACGAAGAATAACTTTTTTATTCGTAATCGTAATCTAGGGCTGTCCACACGGACCTGGTACATGGGGCAGAGCTGAACCTGAGCCATACCCAAACAGCATGGGTAATCTCTGGGCACTGAACACTCATACAGTGCGCAGGGGAAAGGGATGGGGAAGGGGAAGGGGAAGGGGAATGGACATGGGAATGAGGAATTATGGTTCCAAAGTTCAGACAAGAGCGACGGGCAAACATTACGTAGTTTCCAAGCGATTCAGAGACGCCGTCAAAAGTGATACATAAAATTGTGATCGATAAGCAGGGAGCTGGCTCTTATCACTAGAGAGAGAGAGAGAGACAGCACCTCCAATGAACTGCAGACACATAAAAAGTATTCTAATCTCATGGACTCTCATGGAGGAATGGCTGCTGAACACAAACATTTTTGGAAGTGCAGCCTTATCGCTGGTCGAATGTTGAAGGCGATCCGAGGCGATCGCGTCGTTCAGTTGATTTCTGGCAACGACAGAGAACAGTCGCAGCGGATCACGGGAACAACTTTAACGGCAGAGCTAGAGTCGGGTGCACGTGTGCTCGAAGCATAGAAACTAGCAAAATAAAACAGCAGATTTCTCCCGACTTGAACTGAACCCTGATAAGGCAGTGGCAGAGGCAGAGCCACTGCTCTCAAGTGAAAAAAGAAAACAGCAAAAAACTGAACCCAAGATGATTTCACACACAGTGAGGTGCGTACCTTTGGCTGTGTGCCTGCCCTGCACACTTCTCCTGACTAATCCCCAACTCCTTTTTGTAGGGTCTTCAAGATGATGTACATTGTGGCGGGCATTCTCATCAGCAATGCGGAAATCTGCGACACGGTGGACCGCATACAAATCGCGCCACGCGTTGACCTCAAGCCGGAGTGGGAGCAGCGTGCACTCGGCTCGGGCGGCGCCTCCTCGGGTTCAAGATCACGCTCACATTCGCGCAGCAACTCGGGCTCGGGCTCGAGCTCGGGCTCGGGCTCGGGCGAGGAGTCGGGAGAGCGCAAGCGACGCTGCCGCCGCGTGAGTGTCAGCGGATTGGCCGGCGGTGTGGTGCGTGGCGTGACGTCGCAGGTGACGAAGCGCGTCGGACACCGCTTCGGGTGGCTGTCGGACGTGCGGCTGATACTGCAGCAGTGGCGCCAGCTGGCGCTCAGCTTCAACCTGTGGACAATCCCGAACTTTGTGGTCGAGTGTGTGACCAGCTACATGAGCAAAAAGCTGCTCATCAACAGCGACTGTGATATGATCTACAAGTAGGATTGAAGTGGATTCAAGTGGGAGTAGCATTCCTCGTGTAATTTATTAATAAGTGCCTTTTAGATTTACATTTTAGTTGTTAGAATTTACTGTAAGAGTTGGCTAAATAAACAACAATTAGTTTATAGACAAAGAGACATTCATATAGATTATATTTTCGATTGTATTGTAGTTGCGTTGGTCCCAAATATTCCGTATCCTTCTGCTGTTCCTTCCCTTAGTTCTCCTCTGCCGTGGAGTTGTCCGAGTTGTCGGGACTGCTGGCCTTGCTGCCAGCTGCTGCCCCGCCACGCACATTGAGGCTGTTGTGCAGCATGTTGGCTATGCACTCCACATCCAGATTGTCATCGGTGGCCGAGATCTTGCGCAGCGCGGAGCAGACAATGCTCAGATCACCCTTGAGTTCGCTCACCACTGCCGTGATCTTCTGGGCGTTGGACAGCACCTCCACGCTCATGGTATAGGGATTGTAGCGCACACCAAACGGACGTTGAATGCTGTCAGCAAAGGCTCTGAAGGGGGGAAGGGAAGAACACAACAACTCTCTAGGGGGGAAACAACTTAGATTGAGGAGACGCTCACCTCATCTGCTCCTTGGCTTCCTCGAACGAGTCCGTGTAGTAGTAGGCATTCTGATAGGAGGTGATGATGCACTCCTCCTTGCACGTCAATTCCGGGTCGAACTTCTTGATCTTGGGTCCCGCGGTGATGGCATGCTGCAGCTCCGCCACAGAGCTCAAGAGACCTGCACCATACACCTTGAAGCTGCTGTCCGCCTGCTTGCACAGCCCAAATTCCACCGTGAAGAAGTAGAGCTGAGAAAAGAGAACCGTAAGGAATGGCAGGAAAGGGGAAGCACTCGCCAAGTACCCACCGTTGCCAGCTTCTCAATATCTGCATCACTCGCGCCCAGCGAGGCCAAGCCAATCTCCTGCGAGAACTGAGCAAAACTCGAATTGGCCAGCAGCGGCATGTGCCCCAACAGCTCGTGGCAGCAGTCGCTGCAGCAGAAAACTTACTAGAGAAGAACCCCAAGGGCAGAGCAGTGGCAAAACTCACGGTTCGGGTGTGTAGAATGGATCTGAGGAGTGCCGAATGTACTGCGTGCAGTGAAAGATGCGAAAGGCGAGGCCCGAGAGGAAGTCCCGCGGCGACAGATACCCAGCGACGGGTCGCAGCTGAAAGCCCGTCTTGCGCTTGAGGTAAACACTCACATCCTGCAGCTGGGGCACATTGTCCTCGCGGTAGCCACAGTACTTGACCAGCTCCGGCCAGTTCTCCATGTACTCCGGCACCGCGTGCAACACGTAGAGGCGATGCAGCTCAAGGAAAACGGTGCCCCTGCCGGGAAAACTTGAGGCCAAGCCACAGGGCAAATGCAATTGAAAAACTTACCAAGTTTTCACCTCTTCAGGTGTGTACTGCACGCGTGGAATGGGATTGCCGCTGCGGAGGGGGGGGAGAAGCAGCCATAAAGTGGAGAGTTGCAGGGGCAAGGGCACGGGCTTGAAACTTACTGCTTGAAATTGTTGGCTATGGCCGAGAACTGTTCGCGTCGCTTGCGGTACACGGGATCCTTGAAGCCCGGATGGTCGGCATCCAAATCGGAGCCATACATGAGCACATTCTGGGCCTTGTCCAGGTCGGAGATCTTGCGCGGAAACCACACCATGTCCCCGAAATCTGCATAGGACCACAGACCTCAGGGTTAACTTTTGTGGCAACGATCCGCGGGATGCCCGATGCCCGGAGCTAGACTCACCAAAACTGGAGCAAGCGGAGAGCGACGGGGCTCGCGACATGTGACTGGCATTCACGGACGTATAACTGACGGATGCCACCTCCCGATTGAGCATCTTCACCACCTGATCGAGGCGACGGGGATCGCACTCGACGTCCACGAGCACATCCGCCTGATTGGTGGCCATCTCCAGCGGCGACAGCTCCAGGTGCAGCACATTGATGCCCAGCTCCTGGAAGACCTGCAGGGCACGCGCCAGATTTCCCACCTGATTGCGAAGTGTGAAAATGATGGAAATGCGTTCGCCAGGCGAGTGCTGACGCGAGGAATCCACGGGGCCACCGATGGCCAAGCGCGGCGGCTTGTCGCTGGGAGCCGATGCGTGACGCGAGAGATTTGCATGCCCCTTGGATGCAGCAGCAGCCGAGGAGGAGGATTCCTTTTTGATTTGATGCAATGGACTGCCCTGCTTGACGGCCCACTCCTGCTCGCCGCTCCTGTAGAGCCACAGGCCCAGGAGACTCTTCCCTGAAGCACTCATCCAGACACTGACACACACTGCACTTCGAAGGGGAGAATCTTAACACGGGGCACACGCGTCGGATGCGCAACACTGCGAACAACTGCAAGATCCTGCGACTGTGTCGGCGCTTTTATAGGCAGCCAGCAGGAACCAGGAAGGTGGCATGCCACACATACGCATGGATATATATACATATTCAATTGTATTCATTAAGAGTGTGCGTGTGGCAGGGGCTGGCAGAGAGATAAATTTGTTGAAGACTACACAAGAGGCAAGAGGCAGCAGGCCCCACCTCCTTGTCTGATTGGCCAAATCATCGTTGAATCAGGCCAAAGCCTCAACGCATGACGTCACGATACACTGCCAGCAAGGTATTTGCACTTTGGGGTGCAGCTTGCACTGTGAAAATGTGGCAGGGTATGACATTGGGAGTCTGTCCCTTTGTTTCACTTTCTAATCAGCAGCAACAATTGTGAAAGTTTGCAAATGGGGCAGGGATACAGCTAAGGGTTGCGGGTGAATCCTGCGCTTGACTTTCTAAATGCTGAATTTATGCGGGTGTCAGCAGTGGCATAACTAACTCAGCCCGAACTCCAAGCAAACTCCAACTCTTGCTAGCAAAAATCAATACAGAAAAAGATTCTAAAAGTGAAGAACGGTCAAAGGATGTTTCCACCCACGTGGCAGGAACCACTTGATGCTTTCGTGTCGCCACCGCAGCAGCAGCAGCAGCAGCAGCAGCAAGTTTGCAGAGTCAATAATAGATCCAACGAGTAAATGGCAATTTCTTTTCCGTTTCTTTTGCGCCATTGTTTGCGCTTCGAGAAGAGCAAATAGAAGACGGCGGGGGACCTCTTGGGGCTACTTGACTATTAAAATATGCGAAAGCAAAGGCGAATGGCGGAGTCTTTAGAGTGGCACAGCCGCCCCACATGCCACAGAATGGGTATCGGAATGGGTGGCGGCTGTCCTTGGGCTCATCAGCTGAAACGATAAACTTAATGGCTGCTGGCTAACTGATTGACCGACAAACGAGATGCTGTCCGGCCACAGTTGGAGCGGGGAATGATAGGGAACACACTTTATTTGTTCACCAGAGCTCTGCACAAGCGTTTGATGGATTTATGGTGGCAACAACAGGCAACAGAGCCTCAAAGGATACATGGCTTCAGCACACAGATACCCTCTTGCCCTGGCCCATTCCCCTTGGCAATCTGCTAAAAAGGCAGCAGACAGAAACGGAGACGGAAACGGAGACGGAGACTGAGAGACTGGAGTCGAGGTCACGATGAATGGCACTTGTTAATTTCCTTGATTTTTCGGCATAATTAAGTTACAGCAACTAAACTCGCAAGGGGAATACAATTTTGGATTCGAATATAAGCCGCACAATGGGTGGAAATAAACAACATTTAATTCATAGATTCATTGGGTTCGGCTTTCGAGGCTGCAGCCCCTGCTGATCATTTTAAGGAGGCATCTTTGAGGCTTTGACAGCAGAATGTTTATTCAATAAAGTCAGTCAATGTTTTCATGTGTGTTTGGGGGATTATTGCAGCAGTCTTTGATTATTCTCTCACAAATTGTGGAAGAATGAAGGGAAAAATGATGAAATACATGCGGAAACTTCCACCAAAGTAGCTTTTGGGGGACGGTTGCTAGATGTCTTGTGGACTTGAGATATTTACATACGAAAAGCTGTTAAAAATCATTGCCGGAACCACTTTCAATCTGTTCATGCAACCAGCCTAAGAGTCTTTCAAAGACAATCAGTTATAGATCCATAGATTCTTTAGTTTCTACAGTTTTTATACATAAATTAAATCCTTAAACCGCTTCATTCCCTTCCAGACACGCATCATTTGGTTGCCCCCATTCGAGCAGAGATCCAGCCCTGGGGCGGCATGCCTCACGAGCCGTCAAGGCGCAACAGCATTGCAATTTTGAAGCCAACTTGGGGGTTGCATTTGAGTGGCGGATGTGCAGGGTAGAGTTACAGCGCCTGCGCGTTTCCTGTCCACCCCCAAGCGAGACACCGCCGCCACGAAGCTTGTAAACAAAAACAAGTTTGCAGAGAGCCAGATAGCCAGAGAGCCAGAGAGAGTGGAAGTCTCTCTCTTGACAGCTGAAATTTCCCCCAAAAGCAGAGCAGAAACGGAGCTCAGTAATACGCGTACGCGTACTCGTGTCTGGACATCTGACAGGGCCAGAGCCTAGAGCCCCAGAGCCACAGAGCCACAGAGTCTCCTTCAAGCAGACCAGCGAGACGTCAAGGAAATTATCGATTTTCGCATGAGGCAGTGAAAAATTCTTGTGTGCTTGAAAAACTTTGCCCAATACCTGGGAGAATTAAATAGAAAGCCGGAGACAGACAGCAACTTGCAACTGCAGAGACTTGCAACACGTTTTGAGTGCTCGTGTGGGTGTGGCAGCTGGCAGCTGGCAGCAGCAGCAGCAGCGGCAGCAGCAGCCATGGCGGACAGCGAATTTGAGGAGTTCCATCGGCCATTTGAGCCACACACAATTGCCACATTTGGTGGGGCAGGTGCAGCAGCCAACAAGAAGAATAATAATTCGCATGCATTTTACTCGTAAGTCAAAGTCTGCCCCTTCCCCCTTCCCCCTCCCCCAAGGGGAAGGTCTTCCCCCCTGCAAAGTGCACCCCAAACTGAATTATCGAATTTTCAAGCTTCAAGGAATTTATGCCTTCATTTTCTTGACTCTCTCCCCCCAGTTTGATTCCCAACGATGACATGGAGGACTCGACATCCTCGAAGAGCGATGGCGACGGTGATGGCTCCGACCAGGAGGATGGCATTGGCATGGGCATGGGCATGGGCATGGCCATGCCGGAACGTGAGCCCAAGCTGCGCCAAGTGGAGGACGACGAGCTGGGTGATGGCCTCAAGGTGACACTCTCCTCCGACGGCTCGCTGGACACGAACGACTCGTTCAACTCGCATCGACACCATCCGTTGAACCATCAGGATGCCATTGGTGGCATCATGGGCATGGCGCCCAATGCACTCTCCTCTGCACCGGTGACCATTGGCGCCAGCACAGATCTGCTGACACCGAATGCGGCAGCCACGCGGCGGCGTCGCAAGTTGCCCGAGATACCAAAAAACCAGAAATGTAAGTAGATCGAATCCCAATCAAGAGTAGTTCATGTCTAAGCCACTCCTGACTGTGTTGCAGCTTCCATTCTGCATCTTTTAGGCGGCACCAACTACGGCTCCCTGGCGGATGAGTTTCGCACTGGCGGCGGCGGCATCATTGGCACTGGGCCCATGACAGGGGCACGCACGGGACAGCAACGCTCATTCCTCTCGCTAAAGTGCGGCTATCTGATGGACGAGGACTCCAGCCCGGATTCGGAGCGGCTGCAGAGCCTGGGGGATGTGGACAGCGGCCACAGCACCGCGCACTCGCCGAACGACTTCAAGAGCATGTCGCCACAGATTACATCGCCCGTCTCCCAGTCCCCGTTTCCCCCACCCTTCGGGGGTGTGCCCTTTGGCCAGCTGGAGATGCTGGAGGCCACACACCGCGGCCTGCACAAGTTTGTGCCGCGACACCACGACGAGATCGAGCTGGAGATCGGCGATGCCGTCTACGTGCAGAAGGAGGCCGAGGACTTGTGGTGCGAGGGCGTGAATCTGCGCACGGGCAGGCAGGGCATCTTCCCCTCGGCCTATGCCGTCGACCTGGACTACAACGAGTTCGATCCGACGGTGCAGCTGGTGAAGAAGGAGCGCTATCTGCTGGGCTACCTCGGCTCCGTGGAGACACTGGCGCACAAGGGCACCGGCGTCGTCTGTCAGGCGGTGCGCAAAATTGTCGGCGAATATGGGGCCTCGCCCACCGGGCAGACGTGCATTCTCGAGGTCTCCGATCAGGGACTACGCATGGTGGATCGATCGGGCCCAAATGTGAGTAGCTTTGCGTGAATCATACAGCCAGAAGCATAAGCTTTTGTTTCCCTTTTAGAACAAGAAGGATAAGAAGCCCTGCATCGACTATTTCTATTCGCTGAAGAACGTCTCGTTCTGTGCATTTCACCCACGCGATCATCGCTTCATTGGCTTCATCACGAAGCATCCCACGGTGCAGCGTTTCGCCTGTCACGTCTTCAAGGGCTCAGAGTCCACCAGGCCAGTGGCCGAGGCAGTTGGGTGAGTTTTCTCCCCCTAAAATTCAAGTTGCAATCTCTAACCTCTTTTGTTTCTCACTCCTCAGACGCGCCTTTCAGCGTTTCTATCAGAAATTCATTGAAACTGCTTATCCCATCGAGGACATCTACATCGAGTAGGATAATTGGTCAAGGATTGTGGATAATGGACAACGGATTATGGATGGATATACGATATATTTTTTGTGCGGTTATTAATTAAAATATAAAAATAAAACTCAGCCACAAATGTTTGCCCCTTTGTCAAAACGAAATGAGAATGTTATAACCAAAATTTGTATAATCTCGCAAGGCTCCATTTGCCAGAACAAAACTTAAAACAAATATGATTTAATTTGTTCCTGCAAACTGTGCAAATTGCAATCCCCCCGATACATGTAAATAGTTAATTTTAGTTTGTAAATCCCAAACTTGGAAACGCTTCAAGGCAATCAATGAATCGGTAATAGCTTCCCCTTTGGAAACCAAAAACAAAAGCAAACACTTAATACAAAGACATGGGATCACAGAAATCCACAAATAATTTCAATTCGAACTCCTGTAAACACTTTGAACAGCCCCGATTGAAGCACAAAACGACATGGAGGCCAAAGTAGAATCCTAAATTTACGAGTAATTACTGCAAGCTCTCTCACACTCTCTCTTTATCTCTCTGTTACGAGGCTCAATAATTCCCACAAGACCCCATGTGCAACTCTTTAAGTATTATACGAGCATCATTCAAAGCCCAGTCAGTCTTAAGATGTGTAAACCCAAGTAGTTGTCGAATATATTATATGTATACAAAGAAATATATAAAGAAAATCTATATTAAAACAAAACAAAACAACGGAAATCAAAGCTGTTTGTGCACAGTGGCGCTCCAGCGATCACCGCCAACTGCTGGAACTAAAACATCGTAGTTCGAGAATTGAACGCTCAGGGCTGAGGCGCCAGTGTGCTAGTTTCGTTTTTGCACAGTGGCGCTCCAGCGATCAACGGCCATTGCCAGAACTAATTTATATTAGCTCAAATTTGTTGTACAACAATAACAGAAACAATTGGACAACAACAACAGGCCAGTGTTGTTTTATTGATTTCTCCTTTATTTGCAGAACAATTGAGACGTGCGACGGCTTCCTGTGTTCGGGGGAGCATCCTTGAGTTGATGGGGTCCTTTTCAAGGATCAAACTCCTTCCCCATACACAAACTTTGTATGTTCTCTTCTATTTCCAGAGCGATCTGCGCTCGCGATCGGAAAAGTATCCTTGTGAAGCAACTAAAAAGGATCAGAAATCTACCAATAAAAAAAAAACTACAAAGTTGTGCTGAAAAAGCAGCTGCTCTATATTCAATATAGAAAGTATTTCACTTGATTAATCCAAAAATACTTAAATAGATGCTTGTGTATGGCTTAGATCTCTCAGGGAATACCCATTTTGTGTCTTTGATTGGGTAATATCAAAATTTGGTTTGCTTAACATCCTAATGGATGGGATGAATGGGATGTGGGGGGAGTGGCTGTTCCAGCTCTGCTCTGCTTTTGCTTATACATAAAATTAAATTGGTTCTGCTTCAGTCTTGGACAACGTAATTAAAAATGCCTTTTCTCAAATAAATGGGGAACTAGACCGAACGAATATTAAAATTAAGACGAGTTAGGTTCCGATTCTTATGTCTGATTCTTCTTGCCATAGATGCTGTAGCTCTTCTCCACGAAGATCTGAATGGATCGCTTCACGTCCTGCTTGTGCGGCTCGGGCAGCTGCTCCAGCTTCGGCAGAATCTTCATGAGGAAACGAAAGTCGGGTGAGAGATTGATGTTGGTTTCGCCCATCATTTTAGTTGGGTCTTCATCCTTGATTGCCTTTTGCTCCTTTTGGTCGTTCTCGGATTTTATGATCTTGGCACATGGAGTAAGTGGCGGCAGTGGAACTGCAACTGGAACTGCCGCTGGAGCCGAATCCGGTGATATTTTGACAAAGTTTGTTGGATTCTTCTTGGGCGGCAAGGTAATGTGAGGCCTGAGCACCAAAGGCTTCTCCTTCACTGCCAGAGGAGGCGGCTTCACCTGCTTCTGCTCCTTGTCCTGTATGCGATTGAGTATCTGGGGCAGCAGCTTCTCCAAGTGCTGGGTGAGATTGTCCTGTGGCTTGTCGCTGACAATCATCAGCTTCTTGCCCACCGACTCCTTCTCCTGCTCTACGACGACAAACATCTTTCGCTTTTTGGGCTGGCCATTGGTCTCTGCACCATGGCCGTTCGTCTCGTTCGACTTCTCCGTGATCAAGTACAGCTTTCGCTTCTTCGGCTGGCCATTCTCCGGGCGAGCAATGCCATTCTTCGGGCTAACATTTCCATTCTCCGGGAAACCGTTTCCATTCTGTGTGGACTCCACAAGGGCGGCCAGTGGCAGAGCCACCTCGTAGTCGGAGCTGATGGACTGCACGTCGCTGGAGGCCGAGGAGCAGATCGAGTGAGAGCGCTGTGGCACGGGTGTAATGGTGACCACCGATTTCTTGGCCTGTTGTGCTTTCTGTGGATCTCGTATGGGGATCTAAAATGGAGAAAACGTCACATCAAATATGTGTAAGGGCAATGCTAGGGCCAACTCACTTTAACCAGTTGTATGGTGGTATTGTTATCCACAATTGGCTTTGCAGCTGCTTCTACTCCACCTCCTCCTGTAGTATTCGTGTCTGCTGCTGTTGTGGTTGGGGGCATGGCCTTGGATTTGCGCAGCGGCGTCATCTTGATGCGCGTCTTGGCCATGTTCTGGAAATGCCTGAAGCAAATGCGAAGCTTCTGCAGGCCGCCAAGCTGCTCCACACGCTGATCGCTCACACCGAAATGTCGCAGCCAATGGTTGCAGCTGCAAGAAATGCCATTAGTATGTGTGCGCGAGAGTATTGTATTGTTTATTGCAAAGCTCAGCTTTTAGTTAGCACATTTCTTTCAACAAATATAAATAACCATTATGGTAATTTCGTAAACACACCAATTATTCAGAGAGAAAGACTGAGAGAGTTTGACTGATGCGAGTGACGCTCAAATAGTGTAATCGCTTTGGCAGTTCTTTGTTTAGTGTAAAAACTGCATTGAAGTTTTGTTCTTTTGGACGCTATGCTTTTACCGCCGAAGCTTTCAAATTAGATCCACTCTCTCTCTCTCCCGCACACACACATGAAGTCGCGTTATTGTCAAAAAAGCTTTTTCTCTGTGAGAGAGAGAGAAGCGGAAGTTTTGCGGACATGCATGTCTGTCTTTGCATTAATACCGGCACATTTCTGTTGTTGCAGCGCAGCTTCTACTCCACCCTCTCGCTCTCATGGACTGTTTATGGATAGGCTAGGCGTCGACAAGTCATGCAAATAGGGTGGACCTTACTAAATTACATAAAACATTACGATGTAACTTTAAAATGTTCCATGTTTATTTTCCTAAGCTATTTTACTTGCAGTTTACCTTACAACACATTAACAATGCAAATGGCACAACACGGTCCACCCTAAGCCCCATGGCCAATGCCAAAGCAAACTGAATTTGTTTTGCAGATCGCAGAATAACAAAACGCAAAGAGAGAGAGAGAGAGAAGTATGTATGTACATAGGTAAAGGAAGAGAAGAAGCCCACACATGCATTTAAGGAGAGCGTGAGAGCTATAAATACACGCAATGACGCGCCCCCCTTCCCTCTTCCAGCTGCTGCTCACCCACATCAGCATAATTGCAACACTCACACAACTGCACTTTGGCTGGCATTGAAAATTTTCTATGATATCCAAGCGATCGCAGAGAGACAGAGACAGTTCAATAACCTGTGACTGGTAATAATCGAAGAGGAACGGAACACGACAAAGCTCTCTCTTGTCTTGTGCAAAAAAAAAGGTAAGCATAACAATAAGCTAAGCTTTGATCGAAAAGCTGGAATGAATTCCTATGCAAACAGGTTTCAAGTGGTTCTGGAATAATGGAAATTCTGGGAGAGGAGAGAGAGAGGAGAGGCGCTTACCGTATTGAGTCGTGGACTGGAAAGCGACGCAGCTCCGATTGTTTCACATCCTGGCAGCCCATCAGACAAATCCTGGAAGGTGCACCCAGCCAGTGCTGTGCACTGGGATGCAGGGACCTCGCCTGGCTTATCTGCAGATCGCCCATTCTGGAAGAGATATTTTTGTGGATAAGACACACACATACAATACATACTTAGTATTGTCGCTCTGTTTGTTCATGTACTTAGCTGAAGCATGCTACGGGGCCACAGCAACAACACAGCAGACAGTGTAAAACCACAAAGAGCGAAAAGCACACACAATAAACTCTCTCTAGTTTGGATGGAGCTTTCAGCTCCCATAGAACTGAAGCTTACATGGTCCGTCCCGCGTGTTGCTGTCGCGCTTGCTGTCTGGCCATTTTATATTTACGAAAAAATAAACGATGGAAATGCCACACAAATGGTTGACTCAGCTACTTTTGACTCACATCAACCCTTTTTATCTAGTATACATAATTCTTACCTGTTGCACTGCTCCTCCTATTTTTCTCTCTCCCTCAGTATGCTGCACCGAAGCTGCACTCTTAAGTTGAATAACCTTGCCGGTGCACCACTGTGCTGTTGTTATCAGCAGTTCAATTCTATCCTCTACACGATTTTTCTAGAAGGGGTTTTTTACACTTTCCAATTCAAATTGCGCCGATGAATTCCTTTGATTTCTTTGCATGGCTTATCTTGATTAACGTGCCTCAGAATCGCGCTCTGTTCTTTGATTACGTTCTGCATTCTCCTCTACGTCACACAGACTGACAAAGTTTCGTTCTATCGCCAAGCTTAAAGCTGCCCAAAGCTGCAATTAATTGGGAAGGGAGCTTTTACAACTTAACATAAACATCCATTTAGTGGCGAAAAAGATGCTCAAGTCGGAGTTTGATGGGTTCACTCAAAATAAAGCTTGGGTTTTGAGAGCGAGAGAATTTATAGACCAGAAAGCTTTGTTTTGAGTTTTTCTTTGCAGAGATTCTACAACCAAAGAAATAAATACCGCCCGTCCGGCAAAGATCGGATCAACCACCAGTTCATTTTAAACTCAAGATATGATGAGAATCTAATCATTCATCTGTTCTTATGAATAGGAACCCTAGTTCGTTTCTTTCAGCCAACTTAGCAACTTTTTCTGGTCTGCGATCTATTTTTGATGTAATAAATTATTTAAATTAGAAAAACTGTCGTAGTTCTAAATGTTCTTTCATATAAATAAACCTGCTCGGTAAGAAAACTACGCTCTAGCACAATGGTTTGCAAGAGTCAGGATGGCCGAGTGGTCTAAGGCGCTGCGTTCAGGTCGCAGTCTACTTCTGTAGGCGTGGGTTCGAATCCCACTTCTGACAAGACTTTTTTGTACATATTTTGCATGATTTCTAAGAATATATTTAGAGGATAATGTCAAAGTTAGTCTACTCACACTTTTTCTAATATATTTTATTTACAGGGTATTGTTTTGGGCTATCCTCTATAAATACTCTTTAATTGGATTGGGCGAGTGAGGTCCTGACACTCGCTGATTATCCAGTCAGGATGGCCGAGTGGTCTAAGGCGCTGCGTTCAGGTCGCAGTCTACTTCTGTAGGCGTGGGTTCGAATCCCACTTCTGACAATAACCTTTTTGTATCACGTTTTATGCCCTTCCTTATGGTTTTGAACACAAACTTTGACACCAGCGAGCATGGGATCTCCCTTGGGTATAAGCTTTCAATGTTTTTTGTTCTCCTGTGTATTATATTCTCGCTGTAAGAGCCTTGGCTTTTCATTTAACATTTACATTTAGATAGCAATTGCGCTTATCAATTATGAGGAGTCGTAAATTGAGCAGCAACGTTCAATCGACTAGCTTAACCAATTCATAATATAATTAATGAAATGTTAAAAGCTTCTCCATAAATAAACATTCTGAGAGACGCAGGTGTTAGCTGCGTTCAGACTATGGCTATTTCTGTGCATTAATAGCATACACTTTTACAGACAATTTGTGGCTGGCAAATATTCATTTGACTATTATTTAAAAGCCAATCATGGGCGGTTCGACGATGCCATAAATTTCAATGGTTGCTCATTAGGTGATGGAGGAAAGCCACGCTGAAAAAGAAGTGGCTGCAAGCTAAAGATAAGCATCCACTTGTCACATCACTCATATTTCATATTCCTTTCTATCTAGAGCCCAGTCTCAGACCCACTCCGACCCCAACCCACTGGAACTGTCCATGGAAATCGGCTGTCACTTGTCAATTGTTCCATCAGACTTATAGCCAGAGGCAGCCTCAATTTTCCAGGCCTTGCAGGCGCTAAAATGCACATCATAAAAGTTGAATAGCTAACTACATTTTTGATGGGGGTTTGGGGGTTCATTTTCATTGTTTTTGCCACCAATTACATATTCCGGCCAAATTCTCAATTGCATTGTCTGTGTACTCTGCTCAAGTTGATTGCATTTTATGACCAGCTACGGACACAGAGCACAGAACACAGAAAACAGAAGCATAATTATAGATAGGCCCGATCTGTTTTTCCCAAGAACAGATGTGAGTGGGCCAGAGTGGAGCGGTGCGGTGCGGTGCGGAGCGGAGAGTGCTCACTGCATTTGAAATCGCGCTCAGTCAGCATTTTAATTTCTGTCTGATTGAAGTGAACGAGCGAATAGACTTCTCCAAGTGGAAGTGTGATGCCAGACGGCGATAATTCCCATCGTCATCGACATCGACATCGCCATCACCGCTGTGTGGTCTGTGTCTGAGCGACAGCCGGAGGGCAGTGCAATGCAATGCAAAGCAATCGTCGTTAACTGCCAGCAGATTATGTGATTGGAATATTGACAATTAGGCGGTCACAAATTGATTTACTTGTAATTTTTAATGGCGCCCCTCCTCATCAATGAATTTCCTGCGTTAATTGTTGATGATCAGGAGACGCAAACAACCAAAGTTCTTTGTATGGTGAAGCAAAAAGATTCTTGTCAGAAGTGGGATTCGAACCCACGCCTACAGAAGTAGACTGCGACCTGAACGCAGCGCCTTAGACCACTCGGCCATCCTGACTCTTGTGCCTGCCAAAGGCGTCGGGGCGTACAAATCGGTTCCACAGAATGGAACCTCTCGATGGACATCACACTCGTACGCCTTGTATTACACATGTTGGGGCCCAATAACACTTAACACTTTGAACCTGCTGCCCGCCGCCCACACACCACCCCAGGCCAAAGAACAATTCCAGATGAAATATTATAAATGGCGCCCCAGAGGCAAAGACAAATTGCCGTTCTGCGGCGCGTCACGGAAAGGTGTGTACTGACAGGGGGCAGACAGATCGACAAGACACGGATTGTGTTTTGTACCTGAGAAATCAACATGCAGTCGATGGAAATGATAATAAAAAGCAGGCACAAATCAGGTAAACGTCATACATCACACGGTGCAGATTGGCAAGTGTCACTTTTCTTATACATTTCCATTTATTATGCAAGCAAAAACACTGACAGTTGCCTAAATTGTAATATTCAACGGTTCACAGGATGGATGGGAAGGGTAGGGTAGGGCAGGGAGAGAGAGATCGCCACGAATAAAGACGTTTTGCCATGCCAGCAGAGTAATTAAATTATGCGAGAGTACATGAGAGGCTTTGAATTTTGGGCCTACCAGCTGCTATCGCAGGTCTGGTAAATGTCAACAGACAGCCGGAGCTTGCCACAGCCTGACATTTCACACGCAGCTGCAGTAGCAAGTAGCAGTCAGTGCGTTTGGGCATACCCCGCCACTGGGGGAAGGTCTAGGGTATATGGAATTCTAGGCAAAAGGATCGTAGCACAAGAGGGAGTAAAGCTTATAGCTTCGGATGAAAGGAGGATTTCCTAGGTTCAAAAGAAACTCTTTGCATGTTTCGCAACGATACTCCAACATATTGCTACCCGGTATCCCATAGTCTGTATCCCCCACTAATATCTCTCCGACTTGTTACTGCTGTTCGCTGTTATTGGTCTCACGCACTTTCAATGCATTTCAATTAGCCCGGGCCGCTCCACTTTGACTTTGAGCCTGTGACTGTGACTGTGACTGTGTGGCTGTGCGATTCGATATATTTTCCATTTTTATAGACCGTTCGCGATGGCAGACACTTGATAGGCATTTGTATATGTTAATCGGGTGTCCGTCCGTCCTGCTGTGTGTACGGCGTGCTATTGCGGACCGACCTGACAGCCAAAGTTAATTAAAGTTTACGCTTTTAACCAGCCCAGCACTGAGGCAGCAGCAAAGCAGCCAAGCAGCATGCATAATTCCCATTAATTTGCTCGTTAAACTCTCGAGTGTGTGGAGACGGGGATGGAGATGGAGACCCCTTCAATGGCTACCTCAATCTGACAGCAATTGCCGCGAAGTAGGGACAATCGCAATCGCCACAGCATTCATTATGATTAATGATCTCTGAGTGAGCATAACCACAGCCACAACCCACAACCACAGCCACAACCAGAGTGACCCACAAAATGCGACATATTTTCCAATGTTCCAAGAGTTTTCCACTCGAAAATAGAATTAGCAAATTGCCCGAATGTCAATCAGGAGTGATCAATCAAAATTTGTGCTACTGTCAACTCTATCACCATGCATACAAATGGTATAAATAACCCCCAGAGGCGGAGGCAGTGCAGTGGGGCAGCAGCGGAGGAACGCTTGCAACTGCCACAAACGACGGCTGGGTGCAGCTCCAAACATTTAACTGGAGGTTGTAAATTACCATAACAATTCTTGGGGGGGAAATATGTGGGTCAACAATGGAACACAGAGCTATGGAACCATAGAGAACACCCCAACAATGCAGCGTAGAACCCCCCCGATGATATGTCAGTGGAGTTCCAAACATATTCCACAAAAGGTTATGTTATGCATGGAGTGTGTTCGGATGGGTCAATCGTGGGGTCAATGCAAATGGAGTTAGGATTACCCACATCACAGCCCGCATGAATGGCTTAAGAGAATCCACCTTGAGTCCAACGCCTTAGTGGCAGCAAGCGACTAATGAAGTGATTGTCTAATTGTCAAAGATTAAGTCAATGTTGATTCTAAATATAAAATGCAATGGAGCAACGACTCAAAGAGGTTTAAATCTGTTGACTTAGATTATCATAAATGATATATTGATATCCCATAACAATTAACAGCTAAAATAACATAATTTATGCACGAAAATTATTCCACAACAGCGTTAAGATATTTTCACAATATGCTGCCATAATTAATCACTCGAATAATTTCTATGATAAATTACACAATACTTTTCTTAGTTTATTTTTCTTACACAAATCCATAGCTAACCTCACTGTATTGAGCTATAAAACTTCCAATCCTTTTTCCACCCAAATAACAATTAAAACCGCCACTAAAAACTCCCCCTAAAATCGAGTTCAATTAATTTCCGATTTATCAATGCTTCCCCCATACCCAAAGTCAATGCTCCTTTTCAAGTTCAAAGTCAGATCGGACAATACTTTCAAGTATTACCCCCCCCATAAAATAGCCGAATCCAAAATGAGAGAAACTTGGTCCAAAACAAACTGCAGACAGACTCTTCGACTGGCGGCCGACCGAGCATTAATCAATTTTTATTCTCTCCATCCGATATTTTTTGGGATCTTTTCACATATTTTTGTTGTATATTCTGTCGCGACATTTATGCCAAATTTGTACAAAAGTTAATTAACTGGTTTCATTGTTATTTGAGTGTTTTTGCGGCTTTTTTTGTGTGTTTCCTTTTCGTATTTCGGTTTTTATGGACAAAAGAACAGACTGTGGGGGCGTGTTCGTAATGAGGGGGAGATATAGAATGACGTAGAGAGAGAGAGAGAGAGAGGAAAGGAGGAGGGCTGCGACAGTGCAAAGAAAGCGCCTGTGAAACCCGTTTTAACTGCGTGTCTAATAGACAGTTCATTTAACAAGCATTGTGTGTTTTTTCAAAATTAAAAAATATTTTCTTACCATTTGTTTCGAGGTTTTTCCATTGCACGTGCAGCCGGACTCAGCAGAGTGAGCGCGTCGCCGCCTTAACACCCACGCATTTTACGCCGACGCCTCAGCTGGCAGCTGGCAGCACAGTTCGGCCTCCCTCTCCCACCCTCTCTCCCTCAACACACAAGTGAAGAAGCCAAAGTAAATACAAAGCACGAAATAAACAGCAAACGCTTATGGCGCTCGTTCTCTCTCTCTCTCTGTCTCTCTTTTGCGCTCTCGATCGCAGGGCACATCAAATACAGGTGAAGCATTGCTAGAGAAAGCTCACTTCAACGGAGAGATCCTGCAGGCACACAGAAGAGCGAAAGAGTGAACATACCTTACATTTACCACACCTTGCGAAGTAACACTTTTAACCGATCGCTGCCTGCATCGACGCCGCAGTCAACAAAAAAAACGCAGCGCGACGGTTTGGTTCGGTGGCAAGTTTTCGCGCTTATTTCACCTACTGATTTAAGAAACGAACAGAATTGTGGAAAATTTATACGTTTTCGTGTTGTAAAAAGTGTTAAGTGATGTAGAATAGAGTTTTAATGTGTGTCTCCCACACCCCAATCCATCCAATCCCCTGCGAATGCAATTACGAAATCTTGTGTGAAATGTGCGTGTGTTTTGTGTGCGTTTAATTTTATTTCGGCTTCTGGCTTCCATGTGTGCGCCTAAAAATAACAACCACTGTGTGTGATAGGGAAGGGGAGTGGTGGAGCGGAGACGGAAAAGCGCAACAAAAGTCGAAAATAGCTAAAAATGAGAATTATCAAAAGCATAAGCTGACGGGTTGATTGACTTGCAAGAATTTTGTGAAAACACCCCACGGTTCCTCCACCCGAGAAGCAGCAGTAGCGGTCGCAGCTTCCGTTGCGCTTATCTCCCGAAGCTGATTTTAACGACGCCGAAGAGAATCGCTAATGAAATGAATCGCCCCATGAATCGCAACTTCTGTAAGTTTTGTTGCACATCCAATCAAGCCCACAGATACGTTTGTACCTTTGTAAATTGTATATTTCTGCAAAGTCATAAACCCTGACTGCGTGTATACAATTTGGGGAATTTATTCCACTCTAAAGACAGACGCACGTCAATGCACTGCCCATAAAAACCGACATAAAAGTACTGTCCATCAGAGGAAAAGGGCAAACGATCCTCTTCACACGCTCTTTGCACATAAATTTCACACTAAAGATCAGAAAAATCAGGATGGTAATGTTTCTTGTGCTTCGAATTGTAGCATACCCTTCCAGATACATTGTTACCATGGAATATTTGCAAGGCAAACATCTCTTGATACTTATAAAACTCTCTTAAAAGTGAACTAACAAGCAATTTAAATGTTAAACACAAACAGCACAAGGCCCTGCCTGCCTTAAAGACCTGCAATTTATTTCGCAAAAAGTTTATTAAAATCCAATTAAATTCCAAACAACCTAGCGGCAGATGACACCCACACACATCGTCCACACAGTCCACACAACAAAATCAACAAGTACACCCCCCTTTGGGCGGTGGGTGATTCCGGGAAGCATACATTTGCACATACGATCCGTAACCTCATGACCAGCCTGTGGTTTTTCTAAACAACTTGTTTTTGTATATTCCGCCACATGATTTTCCCATTTCCATTTTCCATTTCACTTGATTGAAGTTTTGGCCTTTTGCACATGTTTTTGTTTAGAACAAATAATCCATAAATAGATGCCACACACAAACCCACTTGCGGGGCTTATTTATTTTCATTTTTTTCTTGCTTGAAACCAAAAACTGCACAAAATAATAAGCAATTTTACGGAAACATAAGAGAAAAGTAAATCCAATAGGTGAAAATATATGGGGGGGAACTCAAAAGAAAAACTAGGGGGAAGGAAAGGGACAAAAAGATTCTTGTCAGAAGTGGGATTCGAACCCACGCCTACAGAAGTAGACTGCGACCTGAACGCAGCGCCTTAGACCACTCGGCCATCCTGACTGTTGGGATGAGCAGAGTAAATGCATGTTTTCCACCAGTCCGCCCATCACCTCGCGTTCCCGCTTCCGTATGTTGCCCCATAAATCGAACTAGTAAACTTTTATGGAAAGTGTATTTGCTTGTGAGAAAATTCAAACTAATAATTCTTTATGCTAATTTGTGTACTTTTTCCTGTAATTGGAGGCTAGGTTACCGTTTGTCTGTATTGTTAATAGCCGTGGACTTTAATTCCTTGCCATTACAGCACTAATTGCCTGTTGAGTAAGAAGAACTATACAATTTTCAATGCGGAATAATTGCAAGTCGAAACGATTCGATCAGCTGCTTTGCTCGCTGCGGTTGCACTTTGTACAAATGCCGACAAATTGTTTACAAAGTCGCTTTTCACATGGCGATAAGATTTATCTTCATGAGGGTGGGGCCACAGAACAAAAGAGTAGCGGAGCCCAAGCCCCGGACAACATTAATATCTACATACAGACATACAGCTATCTATATTTTTTATGAATTTCCCAAAAAGAGAGGGGAAACAGAGGTGATTCGGAAATGAGGTCAAGACCCGCAGCATTCTTCTGATTTAAGCCAAACGCGAACTCTCGCTAATAATCCGGTTCAGGGGGCGTGGCGGCCCGCTACCATGAGAACCGAACCCTTCTCATTAGTCGTCGCAGCGGCGGCCCCGCTTTTGTGGGGATTTCTTCTTGTTTTATTTTATATTCCGTAAAATAATTTATTATGATTGCTGGCGGTTTCTCGCTGCGAAGCTCTTTGGAAAATTTAGACTTTAATGAGATTTTCGAGCAAACACTTGGCGACAGTTTTCCCTCAAAGAATTCGAAATTAGTGTTTGTATCTGCCGAATAGACGCAGTCATTGTTTATGCTTTGCCTTTGACTCAATGCCGACATCTATCCATACATGTACGAGAATATTCTTCCATGTGTAGATGCAGACAGATATGCCCAGACATATGTCTGTTTCGGTGTCTGAGAGATGAACGTAATTTGCATTTGCGCATTTTTCTGGCTAATTATTTGTTTATCCAAAAGGAAAATAACCAAAAGAAAAAGAGTGTGAAATAGGGAAAAATACGCAAGAAGAGAGAATGGAAGATGGAAAAATCGGAATTCAAATTGAAAAATTGTTTTGACAAGAAGCGCAAAATGATTTTTGCCATTGAACTTATGGTTTTCCAGCAATAGCAAAATCAAATAAAAAATTCGCAATGGGAAAGGAGAGGAAATCAACTCTCAAGTGAGGTAGAAGAGAGTATAACTCTTGAGAGCTGATACCAGCAGACAGAGAGGAGAGCTGAAACCCAGTTCTAGTTTCAAGGCAGAAGTCGGCTGATAACTTATAGTAATTTATAATCATGGAAATAGGTCAGCCAGCGCTCATAAGTCAAGCCAGCAATTGCGCACGCAATTTTTATTCATTTAGAATGCATCAAAAAACCATTAAATAAAGTCAATACATATATAAAAAGATATATGCATGTTATTCTACTGTCAGCAATACAGAAAGGTGATATGTGACACCATTTAGTAATCGAGTAAAGGTGGAGTTTGCAGTTCCCTCTTTTTCCATGTTATTTTGGTATTTGTGTTTGCATTTTGATTCCAATTGGTGGATTACGATTCCAGGTTAGGGGCTCAATGCCATTGCATGCAGTTCAGTTCTCTGGGTCATTTCTGTGTTACATACTGCATGCAGAAAGTGCTGAATCGAAGGGGGAATCGAATGGCATATCGACAGCGTCAACAAATCGGACGAATGGTAATGGGAAACGCAAGCGAAATCATTTGTCGTACAAGGTCTGGGCAGGTTTTTATCAGTGCAGTCGAAGTCACAGGTCTGTTTTGAGAGTGTTTTTATCTTGGGACCGATTGCGGCTCGTATTGCCGGGCAGGGATTTCCTAGTGCCATAAACCTGTATCCATTAGCTCTTTCAATGGAGCTCATGGCCAGACATTTGATGAATGACTTGTTCGTGTTCGTGATAAGCCCTTTTGCGGCACGCCTAATGCACTTTAATGCCCCCTCTTACAATTCGAACAGCAAAATACTCAGAAAACGTGTCTGTCCGATTCAGCCTTTGCTGTTTTATTTTATTAAAGCCCTATAGTCAGTTGAGGCGTGAGAAATTGCCTGTGTGTGATTTCAGAGGGCTTAACGAACCGTATTTCGTAAAAAATATAAAAATATAAATGAAGAAATAAAGAAAAAAAATCTTGTCAGAAGTGGGATTCGAACCCACGCCTACAGAAGTAGACTGCGACCTGAACGCAGCGCCTTAGACCGCTCGGCCATCCTGACAGTTGAAATAGCGAGAGCCAGCTGCAAGTTTCATACCCAACCATAATGTTTTAATATTATTTTTTAATTATAGAAATTATAATTTTAAAAAAGTCTATACTTTAATTAAAAATTGGAAAATGAGAGAAAAAAATCTTGTCAGAAGTGGGATTCGAACCCACGCCTACAGAAGTAGACTGCGACCTGAACGCAGCGCCTTAGACCACTCGGCCATCCTGACTTGTGATGGGACAGTGTCAAAAGTGCCACTAGACCAGGGACCGCACAACTCAATGCCAGAATAAAACTAAATTGAACACTCCAAACAAAAATAAAAGTACAATTTTCGTTAGCTTGCGTATAATTTGTTATGCCACATAAATTATTTCACTCTCGGCTCGATGGTCGATGCCCCTCAGTGGTCAATGGTCATAGATTATGATGACTGCCCGCAACAACTGGAAGACCTGCTGCCGTGTGACGGTTTCGCTCTTGAATATCTTCATATTGGCACGAATAATTTTCACAAAATCATCGACGCGCTCCAGGGTGCAGTGGCGCAGCATGACGGTCGATTTGCTGGCCAGCAGCATTTTGGCCAGGCCTAAGTAGGACCTGACGAACTCCTCCATGAATCCCAAATGCTTGATTTTGGCCATTGCCGCGTGCTGCGAGAAGATGTCCGGTATGTTGTCCTTTGTGATTTCCGTGTGCATGATGTCGAGCCACGCGTTTTGGATGTAGGGAATGTGCATATTGTAGTACCGCCAGAAGGTAGCATCCAGAACAAATAGATATTTCTTAAAAATTTTCGAATATTTGGGTTTTAGCGAGATTGTTCTCCTCACATTATGGCTTATTACGTTGTTGTGGAGCAGCAAAAACGTCACTGGGAACATCGGGAGCCTGGGCAACTCATGTCTGACCAAATTGACGAGGATATCGGTTAGGAATTCGGCTATATCCGCCACCCTGCCATTCTCCACGGCACTGGCATAGATCACCAGGTGCAGGGGATGGGAAATGCCACAGAGGCTAAATACCAGAGCCGTATAGTTCGAGGTCAGCGAAATTGCATCAAAGGTCAGGAAGCAATCGCACGCCTGCCCACGTCCAATGGTGTCGGTCCTTTTGAGGATATCATCCGTTCGCTTCACGTACTTGTATTCCAGCTCCTTGTCTTTGATGGGGGTGTAGTAGAGCTCTCGGCACTGATGCTTGTGCGTGTCTGTGAGCTCCAGGTATGGCCGCAGGTTCTCCAAGTTCAGCTCATATGTCATCTCGAGCCTAGGCTCAGGGAAAAAACAAAATAACACAAATACGAGCAGTAAATCGAAGCTGTCTGGGCATTTATTTTATTTTTCTAAAGCATCAATTGAGGAGGTTCGTTGATGTGGACACGCGACGGACTGCGACGGACTGCGACGCTCCGGGATTTCCTTCAATCCACGTGGGATCGTTCGCTTTTTTCTTAAATACTTAGAAATGTCGCGGTTCGTGGATTGAACAAAGAACATGTTATAATTATTTGTTTTCATTCCAAATTTCTTTAAGAGGCACAGAGCTTTCCTACAACCTCTGTTTGATTTCAGGCTAAGGAATGCAATTAAATTGTTCTTAGGACGACGACAAACAGTGAAAAAGAAGATCTGAAGTCCAGGGATAACCAAATGGCTACGGATTGGTTTAAGAAGTATCAAATGCTGAACCGGCACGCTGAAAATGTGTACAAAACATGCCAAATAAATTGTAAACTGTGAATGGTTGCATGGCGTGCACTCAACTGGACTTTGGCAGGTGAAGTTTCTTCGTTTAGATTCGGTGTATTCTCCATGCTTTTGAAAAAACAATTCTTGCTTAAAACAAAAACGTGTGAACAATTCAATGACAACTTTTTCCAAAACTGCTTCGTCGCCTTCAGGGTTGTCTCTACTCCATAATAATATTTCATTGTGCAACACACCACACGCCCTATCGATATTGATAATTGCTAAACACAACTCCCTCCCGTACCCTCCCGTCCGTCTAAATTGCAATGATTAATGTTTGGCATCTTTTTTCGTTTTTAGATTTAAGCGTTCGTTTCGCTGCAATTTGCATAATTGCAATTTATTGTAAATCCGTGTGCAAATATGCAACAAATTTGAGCCGCAGCTCTTTAAGGCAATACCAGAGGCCGACGGCTTTTCATGAATCTCGCTTTTCTGTTTGAATCTATCTGCCTGAATGTTGGTTTGTTTTTCTGTGACTGTCATATGCAAATTGGTCTCGCGACTCTCTGGCACTTCAAAAGAAAATTCCTGGCATTAGGCAAGCGCCAGATATCTGTGGCAGCAACTTGGCAACCCTGGTGCACTGTCCAATCAGTCAGCGGTGTGCAGCTCTGACAGAAACGCTAATTAGTTGTCACCATTTGTGCATTACAAATGTCTATTTGGGTTAGCGATTTGATAATTGATCAATTGCCAATCAAATGTATGCAAACACCAAACAAAGCCCTCAAAGAAGAGTTTAGCCAAGCAAAAGTTAATTTAGTGTTGTTTACTTAACTTAATTTTGTTTACACTAATTATTTATATTCTTATCATGCACTGCAAAGCAAAAAATATGCATTTAACGATGTTTTATATTATCATAGAAGCAAAAAAAAAAGGGGGGAGAGACAGGTGTTTGCTCCAACAAGTGTATGATATGATCTGTTCTCGAGTTCAAGGGCAATTTCCATGTCTCAATGAGCTCCCAGCCCACGAAACTTCTAGACAACTAAAGCCATGAGTCTAAGATTCATTCACGATTCCAAGTAATTTAACTAAAATTAATTTCATTTTACTCCAAATGCTGACTGACGTACGTGTTTGTTTATCTTTTGTCTGTTTTTTGTATGTATATATTACAGATTAAGGCGAGAATTAAATGGCATATAACCATATTATGGTCGCTGGAGATCCCACGCAAAGTCACGAAAATTGAGCAAAGCTGCGGACGCCGCCGCACAGCGACTTCTCATTGTCTATGCGACCACGTAACGCGACTCAAGTTCAAAAGTAAACGACGGACGACAGCAGTGAAAATGCTTGTTTTGTTTTCTACTACAAGGCAAACTTTCGGGAAACTATCTGCAGCTGCAGATTGAACTATCGCTGCTGTTATTGGCAAAGGAACAACAACAAAAGAAAGATTAATTAAAGTAAATAACATATTTAAAGCGTGACAAAAGCCAACGAAGAAAAGAAACGCATAACAGAGGTGTTGAGTGCACATTTGTCAAGGCAAAAAGTGGGTCAAAGTAGGCCATCGGTCACGTTCCAAGCAAAAAGTGCAGCGGCCAGAGGCAACAGCTGTCGCCAAGCTTGTGCACTGCCATTAATTGTTGCTTTTGTATATACAAATAATTATGCAACTTGTTGCTGCAGTTCCCTGAAAGAGAAAATACACAAAACGAGAAACAGAAAACGTGAATTCATTGATAAAAAGCAACAGAGAGAGAGAGAGAGAGAGAGAGAGAGAGACCGTCACGAAGTAGCCATGAATTCGCCGCAGCTGGTGGCGCAAGCACGCGATACAGCAGAGAGCAGCGGCAGCGGCAGCAACGCCGGCGCGATGCCGATGCCGATGCCAATGCCAGCGACAGCGGGAAATAAATATGCGCCTGGACGTAGGCTAGCTGCGAGGCAAACTCTTCGTTTGGCCATACCCAAACATCAGGGAGATCCACTGGCACTGCCACACGCACTGCACGCACAGCCCCATGTTCCCCATTCCCATCCACATCCGCAGACGGGGGGCATCTATCGGCACTCGCCATCGCAGCTGCCACCGGCGCCCATACTCAAGAGAGCCCCAGGGAGCAGCAGCATTCCCAAGTCCGCCTCTCCCTTGGAGTCCCATAATCTGCCCAACGTGACGCCCCACAGTGGGAGTGGGAGTGGGAGTGGGAGGATCGGCTACAATGTGGCTGGCGGCTGCTCCTCGAGTGGCACCTCTTCGGGCTCGAATTTTCTGGGTGTACGAAAGCCCAGTCTCACGCTGAATTCCTCCGATATAAGGAACAACAACGATTTGTTTGCCTTTCCCAAGGATATGTCGCCTGCACTGGAATTGAATGGTGAGTGGAATGATATTTGTAGAGCAAGTTGTAGCAGTAATTATGATTACTTACCCTGCAGATCACTCGCACTCACCGCTGTTCACGGACATCTCTTCGGCGAATAGCAATGGCTCACCCACACATCATCATCAGCTGGGCAGGCTCTTCAGCCTGAGTCCCTCGAGCCTAAGAAGCTATGGAAATGTAAGTCTACAGAGTATTCAACAGTTACCTTTGTGTCTCGAAACTCACTCAAAATTAATGGGCTCCATGGGCTATTTTTAAATAATGTAAAAACGGTCGCAAAGTTTATGACTCACGTGGAGCGGGCGGTGGTCTTCCCTTGGTTTTCTCTCAGTCTCACTCAAAGTTTTACCTTTCCGATTATAGTTTCGCATACAGCCATAGACTGGGCCTTTGCTGTTGACCCAGAGCTAAGTCCAGACTGAGCTTTACAGGCAGAAATCCCCCCAGAGACCATATTTAAGCAAATACATAACTCACACCTCACACGCTACGACGACTCTCGGTTCTGCTGGGTTCCGTTGGGGTATGGGCAGGGCACTCCCTTTCTTGGGGACTTTCATACAACCGGCTTTCGCTCTCTCCCTCTCTGCCTGTTGTGGCTGTTCTTTATGTAAATAGGTAGAAAATAGCGTCCGACTCGACTTAATTAATAAATAACATTTAGCACGTTTTCAAAACGAGTCACAAGAGAGAGGCAGAGAGACCCCAAAAGAGAGAGAGAGAGAGAGAGAATACATATATTTGAGTAGCTAAAACCACATTATTGGATGGCTTATGGGATGGTTATGAATAATCGGGCATTTGGCGTTGATTTTTTAGCATGGCTCGTGCCTCGTTAAGCAAATTTCTCATTTAGCGAAATGCCCTACGCGGAGTTGATCGATCTTAACCAAAGGTTTGTCACACTTTCCTTATAAATAATATTATAAACTGATAACGGATAGTGTGGGATTGTCAGACAATAATTGTAGATGGGAATCAAAAGTATTTTGTGTTCAACAAAGTTTCAATTAAGAAGTGGAGAGACATGACCCACATTTTATGATACTTTTGTGGGTCTATGATAAGAAGGAAAGCAATTGGTAGGGAATGGGAATACAAGATTGAGATATTTCTATAAATTCAATGGAGCTATAGCTGATCATTTGGCAGAGCTTGTTACACTCTCGTTTTTTGTAATTTCTTTTGATCAAATGGGCATGGATCTATAGGGCATGCTCTTGTCACCTTTCTTAACCCAATGATCAACTAATTTCTTTCTTCTTGGGCTATTCTTAACTATTTGACAAGCTCTTCAGTTTCAAACACAAAAGAGGAACGCAGGAACGTGAGTTGCTGTCGAACTTCAAAGATTATAATGAAGATTATGGGAGAAGTTGGATGTACAACATATTAATTGGTTCTTCCGCGACAAAGAGAGAGCGCAGAGAGTGAGAGATATAAAAGAGAGTGTTCTACAAAGAGAGAGAGAGAGAGAAAATCGATTAGCAGAAGCAGAAACCAGAAGCCCAGAAGGAATGAGACTGAAGCCAGAGGGACGGGCGCGCTACAAACACACAAAAGCTAACGCGATGACGATGTCGGGGGAGAGGTTTGCTGTGGGGCATAATATACCCAAAGCTCCAAAAAAAAACACACACACACACAGACAAATATTCAGATATATGAAAGCTACAGACAGACTTGTGTTTTTGGTGCGGCATTTTGTGGTTTTCGTAAAGAATTCCATTTTCAGTATTTGCTGAATTGAGATGCGCACCGGTTCGGTCGAAGGTCTCGTCTCTGTGGATGTGGATTCTCCCTGAATTGATGATAAATATTCTCTGATTAATTGCCCAGACACTACTCGAGTACTACAGCCCCGTACTTTTGCCTGTCCGTCTGTTGGAGAGCTGTAGTTTGATTTTCTCAGTGTCGTGTTTCAGTGTCGAGTGTTCGGTGGTGGATGTGCAAAATATTCGCATAGGCATGGGCAATCGTTTGAGCGGTTTGTGGTGCAAGAAAACAACATTGAATATCAGCAACAAAAGTGAGCAGAAGGAAAGCCCCAGTCCCGCAGATAAAACCAAAAGAATTCGCAGAAAATCAAGTGGTTCCGGCACTGGCAGTGGCGGTGATGGTTCCAGGGGCACCTTTCGCTTTGGCAGCGCCCGTCGTTTATCGTTAACAAAGGATAGCCACAAGAAGGCATCAGACACTGGCATAGCCACCGTAGAACAGACCTACCGAGAGCTAATCCAAGCGCCAATCCACATCGCGGCAGAGTCCAGCAACATGAAAGTCAATCCCCAACTTCTGCCGCCCGCTGTCAAGGTAAGTGCGGAACGGAATGGAATGGAATGGAATGGAATCCGCTGTGGAATTCCACAATTATGTCATGATTTGAATGGGAAAACAAATTGGAAACCGAATCCGAACTGAAACTATGAACAAAAGACAAACTTGAATTACTATTTTGATATGCTTGCGAGGTTCATGGCCAAAACGACACAAAATAATTTGGGTGTTTGTTTTGTTTTGGTTTCTAGATAAAGTTGGTAGGGAGGTGGGGTGTCAGTCAGTGCGATTTTTGATTGTGATTGTGATTGCGTTTTGCTATGCGATGATGATGGTGTCATTAGCATTTCTTGCGTCTTTAGGCGGATGCTTGTCTCGTTGCTGGGGGATTATCACAGATAATTGATGACTGTTCTCTAAATGAAATTGTAAATAATAAAGTGAGATATGCAAATTGTAAGTAATAGAAAGATAAATGGGAGAGGGATGATGGCATAAACAACAGGGTTTCAGGGTTAGGGCAAAGGAAAAACTGTATTCTGAAACATATTTCTGCACATTTTTCTTAAAGTTAAACCAGTTTTAATTCCCACCTCACTGATGTTCTTCTTGTATTTAAAAAGCCCAAGAAAGTGCAGCAGAAACCAGTCTGGCCATGCTCTGCTCCCTTTTGGATATTCCAACGATTAAATGTTGCACCCAGGAATTGCGATTACGATTCTCGATGATGACCCAATTCTGCGACTCACAAATAAATCACATCCAAGGGAGAACCAAGGGAGGCAGATAAAAGAACGCATTAAGCACGCTTTGCATATAAATAAACTGAACAATCTCCAGTCGAAGACGATTGAACACAGAGGGGGAACACAGCGAAATGCATCGAAAATCAATTACGCATGAAAATTCCAATGAGAAGACCCAATGATGAAGCGCATGCGCCACTGGGGGGATCTATGGCCACCAATCTGAGCGGAAAAAGGGCGTGATGCACCTTCAATTGTGTGAAGCCTAGGCCTTAGATACGGTGTACAAGATACTGCCATCAGGCGACGGCTGCCACGGGTATGAGTCAGCGCTGACAACGTTTTGCCACACGATCTCGGTGTTTTTGCTGCACATTTGGCGACTTGATGCCCGGCTTTAAGTTGCGATGATTCATACTTGTTTTAGGCGAAAGCCTCGACATTCATTCATGGATAGAAGATACCTCCCAGCAGCAGCTGCAGATACTTTTCATTTTCAGTGTCAGATTGAAAGTGACTCAGACTCAGGCACTTGCAGGACTTTGTGGCCAAGTTTGTGTCTTAAATTCGGACAGAAAACATCTCTCACTCTGCATTCACGATCAAAGAAATGGGCACAGCATTTAGTGACTAATTTGCGGCTGACCTGAATGTGCGAAAAGTAGCTGAAAGAATGAGCGATTTGTGTGTCTTCTGAGAGATGAATCTATGATAAATGATGAATGAATGGATCTTCGATGGATTGCATAATATTCACAAAAGTGTGGCCTTCTCCTGCTTGGGCAGTTCAAGAAACTCTTTCAATGTATCTGAAGTGAGTGGCTGAGTGTAGCCGAAGTGTAGGTGCAAAAAGGAAAGAGGGAGTCTCCATGCGGTTCAAGGTGGATTTTCGTTTAGATTTTTGTGGATTGTTTCTTACTTTTCTGCTCCACTTGGCCATTTCCTGCGAATGCTAAAAGGAAAATAAATACACACAACTTTCGGTAAACAAATGTGCCCGAAAGTCAATTAGATTGAAAGAAAAAACAGCCCGAAAAGCCAAACAAATGCCAACAAATATTCTCCACCAAAACACGTGTCGCTCGATGTGCCAAATCAATGAAGCAGCATTTCGGTCTTTGTTTTTGCTTAAACAAAGTGAAATGGCCAAAACAATATAATAGTCGTGGCATGTAAATAAATACAAAATTAAATAGACAAAATGGCAGGTGAAAAGCGTTGCCCGTTTTCGCAGGAAAAACGTGTTAAAACTACTAAGTAAATACCAAGAAATCAAATTTATTTTTGCGCTGTTTTTACGCCTTTTGGCACGCCCTCAACAGAGCCAAGAAAAATTGCATTGAGGCGAGAAGTAAATGCGCCAAAAAGTCAAATAAAAACCACTTTGTTTGGGCCCCCAAAAGGCAGAGAGTGCAGAGCGAGAGCGTACAGAAATAATGATCGCCAGTGCCCCCAGTTCTCTCTCTCTCTCTCTGAATCCCCTTATATGCCTCTCTATGTATATTTTTATATATATAGATATTTCTCTCCCTCTCTCTGTCTTTGCCTGATTTTCGAGGCACCGACTCCGAGCCGACAGTCAGCAAAACATTTTGTGTGTGCCTCAGTCTTGTGTCGAACCCTCAACCGTCGAGTCCCATAGAGCGCTTTCGAAGACAACGACAACAAATAAAATATATCATTGAAAAAAAACCCACAACAAATGAGAAATCTTTTCAAATAAAATCACAACAAAATCCGTGAAAAATTGTATTGTGAAATAGTTCGAAAAAATGCCTACAAGGCGCCCCACAACCAAGTGAAAAGTGCGTAAAATTCAGAGAGAAAATATATCTGAATGAATGCTAAAAATAAAGTACACAAAAATATATTTTCAACACATTTTAAAGCCACATTTTGTCGTCATGTTTGCGACGTTGGAGATACAGCCATGAATATTAAATATCTGTGGGATTTTACATGAAATTATCTCGAATTTTAGTGCAAAATGTACAACAAAATAAATATAAATGGCTTAATAAATGCTAAATAAAACTATAAATAATTCATGTGCTAAAATTATGTAAATTTAAATGAAAGTCTAAAGAAATAAATTCAAAATTAGTGCACAAAAAGTCAAGAATACATTTTCATAAATTGTTGAAATACAATATTTAGTGGGCTAATGGAACGAGTTAACAGCAGACCAACAGACACACAGAAACCAGTTGAACAGAAAAGCCAAAAATAAAACTAGAAATGAGAGAAAAACCTCAAAAAAATCAAGCTTACAATTAAATTGCGTAGGCAACAGAATCCACAGACATGTGAAAAAATCAATCAGACAGAAGCCCACGCTTTGGGCCAGGTCTAGTCGCTGTTGGCCAAACCCCAAAAACAAAAGTGCAACAGGAAAACGAGCAGTCGCTTGGCTCGGCTTGCCCGAGCGGAAACTCATTAGCCAACAAAAACAACACACTGAAAATATGCAAGCGGAAATGGGGAAAAACCATCAGCACGTGGGCTGCACACACACATGGACAACTTCTTCCCCCTTGTGTGGGCTTTGAACTTGCTGTTGAGGTGTGAAAAACCAGTCGAAAGTCGAATCCAAGTCAAGGTCTCATGAGGCTGGAAATGACATAAAATATTTGTTTGTTTATGTGCGTGCATTCTGTGGGATTTTGAGAGCTTCAAAACTTATGGAAAACTCTGGAATGTCTGCCCCAATAATATTCATAGATATTCAAGCTCGAAAAGGGCTGCCTTTTATGGATTAAAGATATACAATTTCCAATAGAAACTTCTCGCTCAAAGCTGCATTTGTTAGTCATGGAAATGTTGCCCATTAAAAGGTATCTTTTAAGCTGTTTCATTGGCCAAAGATGCGAGATTGCTACTCATTTCATAGGTAGCCATAAAACCCCTGTTAGCTGCCAACGATCCAAAGAACAGACCATTAAACAGAGCCCACACTTTCCATGATAGTTTCATCATTTAGTTTCGTGAAATGCAGCCCCCTTTGTATGCGAAACTCTAGCCACATAATCAGCTACGTTTGTTGTGTGTGTGTGTTGTGTATCTTTCGGATACATTTGTCACAAGTCGGCACACGGCACCAGCCGACACGGACAAAACCAGTTCTTGTGGCATTTCTTCTTGTGCGTAAGCCGCTCTTTTTTTCCCCTTCTGTATCTTCGCATCTCTTCTTGTGTGTGTGTTTGTGTGGCTTTTGTTGTCTGGTTAACGGTTCCCCGCAAAAAATAAATAAAGAGAAATAATCATAAGACCCGCACAGAGCACAAAACCAGATGCTTGTTAATTGTTTTTGTTTATCGAAACTTGTGTATGGGGGAAAATAATGAGCTTTTGCCCAAAATATTTATGGAATTTTCTGAATATAAACTTCAGTTTTTCTCTCCCTCGCTGGTTTTTGTTGCTGCTGAAAAGAATGCTTATTGTCTTACCTGTTCGGTTAATAATGAAATGCAAATGAAATATGCCTCTGTTTTGGTTTAAGAATTTCCAGGAAAAAATGCCAATGAACCTCTCAAAATTTCAATAAACAAAACAGCAAAAAAAAATAAGGGAAAATCCCCCAACCGAAGAGTAACGAAATAAACGAAAGATTCGGATAAAACAGTTCGAATAGAGTGCAGGAAAGAATAAAAATACTTTGAATACTGTGAGTGTGACAAGTGAATGAAGTGAGAGATCCAGCTACGAATCTACGAATATGGTTGTCACCTCAACGCGAAGTCCACTGCTGGCGCAGTCGCAGCCCGCGAGTGCCTCAAGTGGCAGCCACACGGCGGCCGCCGCACTGCGCTCCCGCTTGATATTCCCTCGGCAGCATTATCAGGTAATTGATAATCCCCTCCAGCCAGCGCTTCTCCTCTGCCCTGACCCTAAATGGAGTGGCACAACAATGCGTTTTGACGGGTGTGTGGCACAGAGGCACAGGCACAGTCGTACATTAACCCCAAGGCGCCGCGCTATGGCTGGAAATGACCGGTATGACGGCGGAGACGTAGAACGGAGCGGGGCAGACGGACGTCTCTCCTAATGGTCAAAAAAGCAAGTGAAAGGCACAGAAACACACACAGACACTCGATGCCCGTTCCCTGGGGTACGAGTATACATTCTTGTGTGTATTTATGACCGCCTTGCCCTGCTGTATATATAGAAATCTTTATGATTTCATATTGTTGCTGCACATTTAGTGTGTTCCCATTGTTGTTGTTGTTGCCCGTGCGCCAGACGGAACCCCCGAGAGACACAAGAAGAGAACAAGCCACAAGAAGGGCCTAAGAGAAAGAGGGAGAGAGCGGAAGAGCCCAGGGAATGTAAAACTGTTAATGGCCTGTCGCCCTCTATCCACTATTTTCACTTACACACCACATAATTCCCTCTGTCCACCGCTGATAAGAGAATTTTAAGCAGAAACAAAGAGGAATATCTAGAGGAAATGCCAATTGTTGCGTTCTGTTGGGATTTCATGCAGACAGAAATTATGATAAAAGATTGCAACAACTAGAAATTATAGCATCTTGCATTTTAAACAGATCGAAAACAATTGCTAAGTGAAGCTGTGCCAAAATATTGAAGGTCATTGAAGCAGACTCTGAGCCTCCGACTGTTGGGGAACTCGCAGTCAAAACACTCCCCTTTGGAGGCCTAGACTAAAGTTCTTTTACAACTTTAACTGGAATTCCCAATACTTTCCATTACTTACAACCAAAACTCTAGACTCCAGACACCAAAACATTATAATGTGACATTTTAAACTTATTTTAAATGAATTAATTACCCAACTCAAAAACGCCACTTAAAACCAAACTCAATGTCCATTTTTAGTGCATTTCGAAGTGTAGCTAATTTTTGTGACGCCTGTTAAATGTAATTTTAATTGTTTTACGATCCCTGCCACACGACCCTTGAACCTGAAGCGCATTTAGAGGCTAAATACCTTGAATTTAATAACCCAACCATGAAATATAAACATGAGCACAAAAATCCAAACACGTTTTTGTGATTTTGAATATCCACAATGTTGGCAAGATGTTCAGTAGAAGAACAACATCCAACCACAAGAATGGGATGGAAAAACCAAACCACACACAAAGTATTCAAAATGCCGGCACATAAATTGTCCCGAATTTGTTTATAATTAATTTCATGCGGCGTTTGTTTATGGCAATTGAATGGGAAATGTGCGTCAACTGCTGCAGCTTTTCATAGGGGACGGCGAGACATTCAATCCCCAAATGTTGGAAAAACATCTGTCAATTTGCACTTTCGACCTGCGACAAGGCGAAAAGCAAAGAAAAACCCAGATCCAGGGACAGGGCAAGGGACAGGGCCAGGGCCAGGGCTCTCCCCACAAATCGGTTAAAGATTTCAAAGAACATTTTCTCTTTGGGTTTTCTCTATGCTATATATAAGATATATATATATATATTTTGTGTGTTGTGGAACTGCCACGATCTGGATCTGGATCTTTGTTGTGCGCATTTTCTTCTTGCTGCTTTTCCCCGTCTGTTTTTCTTTTGTTTCGACTCTAAAGTGGAACCCCGAATGTTTTATTTCTGTTCTGCCGAGTTCCGCCGTCTCTCTCCTTTGTCTGTATAGAAAATCTACACAATTTGATTTCCAGTCGACTGCCGACTGGTGTCTGGTCTTTGGTCCCTGGTCTTCACTGGTCTTCTCTGCTGCCTGGTTGCGGCCTGCCTCACTCACTGACGTCAATTGGTGGATGGGCGACCCCTACCCCCATTATAAGTAGACTTTGAAATGGGGGGAATTTCAGCCTCAACAAAATTGAGATACACATGTGTATGCCCCCCATATGTAGATATGTTTGTCTGTATCTTTTGGCGCCCCTGCTCTATCGTGTGTAGTAACTAAATTTTAATATGTTGTACGAGTGTATTGCGATTGTTGTTTGATTCTTGGGAAATTGTGTGCTTTTGCTGTGTCAAAAGTGTGGGGGAAATCTACGCATAAAAATGAGTTATAGAAGGGAAATGCCAGAAAGATATTATTATAATTTTTACCTAGATTTCCAGTGGGTTTTTAGGCTAAAAGTCTGCAATTTGATGATTAATGAACGAATTGCAAAGCTCCATTGGGTATCAAAATAGTAAAATATCATTTAATTTTGAGTTATCTGAATTATAGACCCACTTTGTAGATCTCTTTGAGATGGAAACTTGTTTGGGGTCCAGTTCAAATGCTCGTAACTCATGAATGAATTCAATTAAAATGAACATCAGAGCCGTGGGGTGGGAGCGAGTGCAGCCCGGCAAAGATATCACACGCTCCACAAACACTTAACCGCCACTCAATTACAAGGGAAAAGCAACAAAAACAACAGAAGCAACAGCGAAAAGCTTTAATTCAAATTTGCAACGGTTTGTGGGAGAGCAACCGCATTGTGAGAGAGGGAGAGAACGAGCTGCTGCAGTGTGAGTGTGTGTAAGCAATAACAAGAAGAGCAACAAGTTTCCGAAAGCTCTCTCTGCTTTTTGGCGGCTGCCTGCCAGTGTTGATTAGCAGCCAATGATTGCTGCTGTTGCTGCTCGCTCTCTCTCCGCAACTCTCTTGCCGCAGCGAGCGGTGAGCGGTGAGCGGTGCTTTTCATTCATTTTCATTTATTCCGTTTCTCCGTTGTGTTCGCCGTCGCCTGTGGCCGTCGCCGCGCGTGCAAAAGTTGAGAGGAACAACTGCAAAAATACGTAATAAAATCGCAGTTAACTTCCCGATACAAATCGTAATAGTAAATAAAAGATATAACGTTTGTGCACCGATTTGATTTGATTTGCGATAAAGATAAAAGCCTTCGTTGCGAGAGGGGAAAAGCGGGGCGAGCCCCGAAATGTGCAAACTTTAAAAGTGAAAAGATAAAGGTAACCGAAGCTCTGGAAGTTCTAGAAATTCTAGAACCTAGGAAATGTTTTCTTAACAACAGGAAATTTGTTATAAACTGAGTGTGTGTTCGTGTGTGTGTTTTCCCCCTAAAAGACATTAAAAATTTGCTATTGTTATTGTTTATATTCGATGGGGTACGGGGTTCTTTCCTTTCCTGCCGTGGATCCCATGTATCTGATAGATACTGTATGCATGGCGAATGAGATAGTTTTTGTCGTAATTGTGTGGGCTCTCTCTCTGTGTGTGTGTTTTATGGTCGATTGGCTCGATTATGCTTTTGATACACCTAGAATATAGAGAACAGAACAGAAAGCCATTAAAAGCATATACAACTTGGCACCTCTCTCGCCCATTGGCACTGGGCCCAGACTCAGGCCCAGATCGACCGAATGAATCTGTGAACCGGTTTCCACAGCTGTCTTCGCGTTGGCTGGCAGATAGTTGGGCTTGAATGTTGGGCGAAATTCTGTTTCCCCCCCTCATACATGTGTGTTGTGTTTAATTTATGGCTTATCTTTCGAACCACTGGGAACTACTTCGTTCCCGTATTGTTATCGAATCACAGAACGCGACAAACTTGTCAAAAAGACATTGGCCCGACCCACGCAATCGGGCAATCAAAGGCGGGATCCACACACAAAGAAAACAGAAACAGAAACACCATACCAAACACACCCTTCCCAAAGCGCTTGTGGATATTGCAGGGATTGCAATTTGACCCCCACGAACGCCCCGAAAATGGAGGAAGCAAGTCCTGAAAACAATTCCCAAAATGCGTCATTTGTTCAACAACAAGAAAGGGGTTTACGGGAGAGAGAGAGAGAGAGAGCCAACCGCCCTTAATGTTTGGTATCTCCATTGAATTTATGGGTAAAACTTTAATTGATTTATTCACACACAAACCCAAGACCTCTTCCGATGGGAGAGTTCTGTCTTTAAGTTATAGTTTCCTGTATCCTTGCCGATTTTCACCATCAAAAGTAAACTCTTAAGAACTGTTTCGAGTCGGCTAAGAGTCTCTTGGGGCACCCTTTCTCGTATCAATCGTTCACTTAAGCAATAATCAAGAACCAGCCAAACATATCTAACAAACCTCAAGTGCTGCCATTGAAATACCTGACTAAAAACACGCACACACAATTTTCCCAGAAGTACCAACCAGATCCGATCTCGTCCTCTGTTGGGGTTCCCCTTGGTTTGACTTTTGGCACTGGTTGCACCTGCACCCACGCAGTGTCTGGTGGCCCCAGCAAATGTAACGTCAAATCCCTCGGGCATTAGATTAATCTGAGGCTAATGAGACAGATTTCTAGTCGCGGGGAACGATGCTTCTAATTGGCAGTGGCAGTGCCAGTGGCTGTGGCACACCCAATAACAAAATCTCGGTGCAGCAGCAGCAGCAGCATCAGGCGACCGCAGCTGTTGCCGCACAGAAAAAAATGACAATGGCTGTGTGTGGCATTGACCTTGAACTTGTGTTCGATTTGCTGTTTTGCTTTTGCGGTTTTCGCCCTTCTACGCCCGTTTACAACGGGGACGGTAATAGTAGCTACAAAGTAGGGTGCCGGGGCAGGGGCACTCCGAAGCTGAAGCAATTTGAATAGAAAATCGTCCGAGAGTTGAAGGTGGAGGTGGAGGTGGAACAGCAGCGGAAATGCCGTTGACTGCCATGTCATTTTCTCTGCCTTTGCTAGCTTTTGTCTCTCATTCCACATTTTCCCTACGTTGAGTGCACAAATTGCGGAACTTGTCGCCTGCCACTCGGTAGCAGGTGCATCAAATTCTACAAATTATTGTCATACTGCGAAGAGAGAGGGAGGGAAAGGTGCAAATGGTGCTAAAATTGAGTTATTGAATGTATGTCTGTCATATGTACATAAGTGCACGTGCAGTAAGGAAGGCCTTCCAATGATTTATTGATGTTTACGCCCGGAAAATGGGCTTTCCGAAGAGATAGTGTGGCAAAAGATGATTAAAAGTGCGCCGAATGTTTTATAATTAAGGTTCGTTGGCTTGATTTCGGTTAAAAATAACATTAAAACCATCTTTAGCTCCCATTTTATGACTTTCTTTAGCCAGAACTTGAATTCCAATACAGGAAAGTCTTGAAATTGATGTGTAAAATTCCTCACACGCGCCCTTCGCTTGGTTACGCCCACAGAACGGCCTCCACCTACGACACTGTTGTGGCTGCAACAATTGTGGCTGTTTGTTCGTCACAGCCCCGCACATAAACGAATCCCCTTTCGATTTCCCTAACCCCCACGGATCGTCTTTCATTATTCGATTATGTTTTTTGCACTTTACCCTCCACTCGCATGGCCATTATCCATTATGCCATTTCGCTCTTCTATTTGTTTGTTCTATTTATTTGCTTTTGTGCATTTGAAATGTGCCGCCAGCCCAAAGGGGCAACAAAGGAAGTTGCTTCATAATGAAAAGCGGCTCAGTCGACAGCGAAAGGGGGGGAATATACAGAGGAAGAGGGAAGGAGATAGAGAGAGAGAGAGAATGGCAGACAAAACTTTGTCTCATTCATAGATGAAATGCCAGGGACAGGGACAGGGACAGGGACAGCGACAGCCACAGGCATTAATTAAACAATTATAAAACTCAAATAAAATCAAAAAAGAAACAAAACATTTTATGGTTATAGTGTGGCACCACCCCCTCGTATCAGTAGAACGCCAAAAAAAAAGAAATACAATTATTGTCACGAATACATTAAAAGTCACTCAACCGTTGTCTCGTGTGCCAATTTCTGTTGTTCTCCCCGCACACCACACCACCCCCCGCAATCTAAGTTGCCCTTGCCAACCACCTACCCAACCCCACCCCATTCCATCTCATACCCCCCGCCCGAGTGGTGTTCATTTAAATCACATAAAAATCCCAAAATAGAACAAAAGCCAGTTTTAGTTTTATTCTTTCCATTTCCATATTCAATGTTAATGTTCGTCTCTATTTTTATGTGACGCTCTAAAGTTTCGTTCTTTTTATGTTAATTGGTTAAAGTTTTATAAGTTTTTAATGAGATTAAGTGGAAACCGAGCTCCGGCGAACTTCATAGACGTGTTAAATGCAAATTGGAAGGGAAAACCAGTCGAAGTAAAGTTTACAGGAATCGAATTACCTATCTATGGATGTATCGTAGTACTTATTCAAAGGCTTTGATATCAGGAAAACTTTGTTAATCATTGAGAGGAAAACGCGAAGATAAAACACACAGAAAACGGCAGGGAATACCATACGACATGGAGCAATTCTCTCATAGTTCTCTTGGGAAATCGAATCCACAAATCAAACTTCCACCATAAAATTCCTTTGAACATTCATAACTTTGGCATTTCTTAATAATCGTTTTAAGCTAAATAAAGCCATCCACTTAATTAATGCAAAATCCTCATCATAACTCAAAGCGACAGCGGAATTCGAACTTTAAAACAAACAAAAAACCAAAACTAAAAAAACGATGTTCGTTTTTTGTACGATGATTTGACAAATGACAATCTTAATAATGATAATAATACCAGTAGCCAGCAGACAGCGAGGGGCTCTCCGATCAGAGGTGATTATTATTGTCTGAACAGCATCTCCAGCAACAGCTGTAAAGTGTCACTGAATGCGGGACCTGAGGCATGGAAATTAAAAATTCATATTTTCTGAAGAGATAAATTCATGAATTGTGAAGTGAATTATGAGCAGAGACATTTAATTGAGAGTTTTAAGGGGCCAACAAACAATTGAGGCAGCTTTAAATACGAGGAAAAAATCGAAGAATGTAAACCAAACATCACGTGTGAGGGAGGGCAGTCCTGCTGCCTCCTTGAGGTTCAAGAACCTCTTCATTAGTTGTGCGGCATGCAAAAGTTTATGGCCACAAGCCGAAGGTCTTATGGCTTGGTGGATAATTACAAGCAAAGGACAGCGGAGGCGAACAATGCTCATGACATGTGTGGCAGGCGCCAGTCGCCGGCTGGCGGGGCTATGGTGGAATCGCGTGTCCCCGGTGGCCGCTCCCAGCTGTGAAAAATGGGTCGCGCGTGACAAAGTTTCGGGGGGGGGACAGTGGTCGGCCAGCTAAAATCAATAGCAAACACGCAAATACTTAAGCCCCCTGAATCAGCAGCGGTCGAATCAGGTCTCCAAGATACGTGAATTATTCGCCAGAAATGTCTTTCTTTTTTTGGCTTTTTTATTTGTTTTTTTGGCTACCAGGAATTGGCCATGCTTTTGGCCAATCCAGAAATCCGCTCGCGAACTGCGAACCTAGTTTGGTGTTGACTGGTTGACTGTTGCGTGCGTGGGCAGGATTTTCACATGAAATGAATTTCGTAAATGCTTGAAAAAATAAAGAAGCTGCCAGGGGGAACAAACGCAGATAAAAACGAATTCGATCGAAATGCGAAAAGTCAACAAAAGTCCGGTAAACATGGAAAGAGCGTGTGCTCTCGTGTCAATCTGTGGCATGACAGGTGCCCCTCGGTGGCACTGCATGTACTTGGTTGGCTGTTTGTCATGCACATGAGCATCCCATCCATGCAAAATCCGCTTTAAGAGTGTGTAAATTGTGTTGAATTATTGTGCATTGATTGATTAAAGGAATTAAAATGGAATTTTATATTTCAGCCACAGATTCCATTTGTCATTTATTCTGTTGTTCAGCTGAAACTGCTTATAATTCACGGAGAATCCCACACCTTCAGCGATGCCTTTTGCAGGCAAATGATCTTTAAACTGTGGCAAATGTGATACATGATTGATAAAATTAATTAAATGGAACTTGATTGCATTGAATATGACAATATGAGCTGCTTCATTTACCTTTAATTAATTTCTGTTAAATGCCCCAGTAAGAGTGCCGCCAATCTCCGGTAAAGCACAATTGAAAATCCCATCAGTTTGCATCTATCGATTTGTGTTCTCTTTAATTGGGCGAATACCATAATGCGGAATGTAAAATGCAGAAATGCACTTTCAAGCAGCAGTTACATGTCGATTTTTTCGTTACATTTGTTGATTGTTGGAACAGCTACTATTTCTTATATATGTACACACATAAAAAGGTAACACAATAGAATACTAGAATACAATAGTTTTGGTACATAAAAAAGCATCGTAAAAAAGGAATATATGTTGTATCCATATATGCAGGAATGTATGTATAAATAATAGTTAATATTTAGGGGTTCATTTTTGCGGTTGCACAGCAGCAGCTTTGTGTTTCAAACAAAACAAACAGAAACTATAAAAATAATAATACTTAACGTAGGCTTTAAAAATACATTTTAAAGAAAGGAACATATACACAGAGTCACGTCTCACATCTGATGGAAAGTACAAAAAAGTTCTCAAGTATATATAGAAATATAAATATAGATATCACGCACACACACACACAGATACTCACTATATATAAATTATATATATATATATAGTACAAATATCGGACTAAAACACACACATTTATATCCAGTTTATCTGATTGATTCCGCCACTCAAGGCTTTAGGCCTTGATTTTGCGTCCCAACTTGGTGACGGCGTATTTGCTGTGCCCCTCGCGTCCCGAGGAGCCGCCACTGCCACCGCCACTGCTGCCATGGCCATGGGAGGTGGACTTGTGGCTGTGCTTGCCCCCAATGCCATTGTGCGAGGGCTTTGTGCGTGTCTCAAAGAGCACATCCGAGTCTGTCTCCGACTCTGTGAGAGATGTGGTGCGGGAATCTGCAAGGGTATAAGAGATAGAGAATGAAAAGTGAGCGACTGGCAGCGTAATGGAACTTACAATTGGCCGCCTCCTCATCCTGATTGCCTATCAGTGCATATTTCTGCACTTTCTGCCGCAAACGCGGCTTCTTCGACTGTCGACAGGCGCAGGCAATGCCCCAAAAGACGCCCGACAGCAGCAGGCAGCCGACAATTACGCCCACAAACACGTACAAAATGGACCAATCTGTAAGGCAGAGGGAAACAGAGATTAAAACGATGCCCAAAAGGGAAGCATATTCCGTATAGATAGCTACCGCAATTGGCCTCCTGATTGCTGAAGAAATAACCAGCTGAGGGCATCCAAAAGGCCTCGCAGATGCAGGCACGTGTCGCCGGATTGCAGCTGCCATGTCCGGAGCAATTGTTCTGGCAGACGGTGGTGCGTATGTCCACGAAGAGGGCGCCCAGTATGGAGGCATCCCTCTGGAGTTTGGCTCGCAGCAGCAGCTCCACGTGCAGCGCATTCACCGGCGTCGCATGTACGCCAGTCACATAAAACACGAGCACAGCCGCCTCCGTGTGCAGATCGTACTTGAGGTCTCGTATCTGTATCTTGTTGTCGTCGCCGAGCAGCAGCTGCAGCTTCTGCACAATGGAGTCCAGTTCGGACTGCGAGGTCAGGGATATGCCCATGGGCAGAGTCATTTGCACGAGGTACATCAGCAGCGGATCGGGATGAACATTCACGCTGACGGTGTCCGTGCTGGTCAGTCCCTGATCATCGCTCACCGTCAGCTTGAAGACATAGCGGCCATGCACGAGGTTCGTTAGCTGCAGGAAGAGTGTGAGGTGAGGTGATGCATCCCAGAAGATTTCCAAGACTTACAATCATCACGGGCTGCTTGTCGGTGTCTGCCACAATCATGCCCGCTGCCAGGCTGTGGTCCTCACGCGTCCACAGATACTTGACCACAGCTAAGTCATCCCAAGATTGCGAGCCATTCAAAAAGATGGCAGTGGCGGGCATGGTAATGCTGTGATCCCCGCCAGCGTTGGCCACGGGTGGTGCATTGCGTTCTAACAAGAGGGAAAGAAAGTTTTATAAATGCTTAAAAATGTTTCCTATGTTAAGTTCTCACCCTGCACAATCTTCACCCAAGTGGAGTCTGTGGCTGTATTGTTATTCTCATCGGAAACGCTCAACTGGAACTCGTACAGACCCAAAGTGAGGCTTGTGGCATTGGCCATCTGTGTAGCAAAGCAAGGATTAGGCTAGAGAGAGAGAGAGAGAGACCTACTGCTGGGGTTGGTGCTTACCGAAGAGTTTGACTTTAAAATCACTGCATTATTGGGTCCACTTAGCTGCTTCCATTGATAGCTTTTGATGCCAATGTCATCCTTGGATTCCGAGCCATTTAGCAGCACCCAATTGATGGGCAAACTTGTGGTCTGCAAAAGAGATTAGGGATTACAATCCTCATCCTGCTGCAGCTGCTCCTTCTGCTTACCGTATTGGCACCCGCCTCTGCTATGGGTGGAGAGTTCGTTGGTTGCTTCACAAACACATGCACCTTGGCCGTGCTCGACTGGCCACTGCCGTCGGTTACCTTCAGCACAAAGGTGTACATGCCCTCCTCCAGATTCGACAGCTGTGCATAGGGTGTCCGCGTGTTCTGCATGTCCACTGCCTTGGCCTCGTCGCTGGCATCTTTGGTCCACTCCCAGGCGACGATTTCATGGTCATCCGAGCTGGCAGTGCCATTGAGCGTCACATTGTTGTTGGGCAGATAAAGGATGACAGCATCGCCGGCATTGGCCACCGGCGCATAGTCCGTTTCTTTGAGAACTGCAATTGTGGCTGTCGTGGAGTTTGTGACGTTGTTGGAGTCCGTGACAGTCAGCTTGAAGGTGTAGTTGCCGGGCGATGTGAGGTCCAGCTGCAGCGTGTTCACCTCCGGCAGTGTGGGCTGGTAGCCAATGGGTCCCGAAATGACCTCCCAGTGCCAGTTGGTGATCTTGTCATCGTCCGTGCTGGTGCTGCCGTCGAGTATGGCATTCGTGGAGGGCTGTCGGATGATCTGCTTGCGCGGGGAGATGATCACCTGCGGCGGCTGATTGATGCGGTTCTCGGGCAGCACCGTCACATTGGCAGCCGCCTCCCCAAAGGTGCCATTGTCACCCGTTACTGTGACTTTGAATGTGTACAATCCCTCGGAGAGATTCGACAGCTTCACCTTGGACTTGCTCTGGTCCGAAATGGTGCCGTTCATCGGTCCCTTGGGCTGCGATATCAGCGTCCACAGGTACTTGTACTTCGTGTCGCTCGTCTGCTCATCGGGTACGGTGAAGGCGGCCAGCGTTACCTCCTGCTCGGGCAGACGAACCTCCTTGGACATCACCGACACGACGATGTCCTTGTTGGCCTCCGCTTTGTCCGCCGGCGCAGCGGACACCTCGGGCGAGTTCTCGCTGGCGGCGGCGGCCACTGCCTCCTCCTGCTGCTGCTGCTGCACAGCCTCGTTGCTGGTCAGATAGGCGCTGTAGGGGATGGCACGCATCACGCATTTCCGCTGCTTGTTCCAATCGAAGCCGCGCGGGCAGGTGCACAGACCCGTGGCGGCATTTGGTCGGAGGGGCACGCACTGCTCTTGCGGCGGGCAGGGCGTCTCCAGGTCACAGGTCATGAATTTGCCATTCTGCGGCAGCTCCACGCCGCCAAAGTAGTTGAGATCCTCGCTGGCCAGCACATCGTTCTCGTCCAGTTGGTCGTGCAGCTGCTTCAGCCGCTTGTCCGCCAAGGGAAAGTCCTCATCCTCGTAGGTGGGCGATTCCTTTAGAGATTCGGATTTACTAGCGGAACTCTGGATGTACCCTTTCTTAGGGGGGGACTCACCTGATTGCGTGGCAGGTAGCTCAAGCGGCGTGGCTGCTTCCAGAAGTTGAGGGCTGCCGCTCCTTGGGCCGCTAGCTCGTCGTAGGGCAGAATCTCGGCATTCGGCTTGGAGGCCTTCAGCAGCTGAGTCCACGTGGCTGAATCCCCCACGGGATTGACCAGCACCATTTGGACCTTCTCGTTGCTGCGTATCCGCTGCTTGGGCAGGCAGCCCTCGTTGGTGCTGCAGCGGATGTGGTAGCATTTGCCGTGGAACACCAGCACCACGTTGCAGGCGCTCGTCTGGTTGCGTGACTTGTCGCAGCACGCCTGCAGGCAGCTCCAGAGGTAGGCCTCCTCCTCCAGGGGCTCCTCGGCGGCCAACTCACCGCTGGGCTTGTACTCCTCGAAGACCCCCGCCTGCTGCTCGTCGCGCGGCGTGGCATTCTCAAAGACGTGGCGCAACATGCGCGGGCAAACACCAGTGCTGCCGCTGCCAGCGCTGCCAGGTGGAGTCTCAGCGGCCGCGGCAGCGGAGCCCCCCGTCGCCAGCAGAGCATTTTGCGTCGTTACACCAGCCATGACGTCGGCATATGCTGACGCCATCGCCAGCAGCAACCAGCACAGCTGCCACACGCGTTTCTCCATGTCCAATACGTGCCCCACTGCTTTTCGTACAAGTTGCACAACTTTTCCTCTGTTTTTCTGCAATATTTTCCACAAATAATGTATTTTTTCTTGGAGCGACACAAAACTAACACGCAAACAGCTGATTGAAAAATTAATACTCAAAAATAAATACTTTTAATACTGTTTCCGACGAAAAGCAGAGCCAGTGTTGCGAGTGGGAGCAAAAGAGCGTTACAGTTTGAAGTTGCAAAAGAGCCAAAAGAAAAGCTTTCATTGGTGTAAGCTTGTTGCTTGGCAGCGACAGGAATGAATAAATCAGATGGATGGCTCGTTCGTTCGTTTGTTCGCTCGTTCGTCGCGATTTCAGCCAAGTTTTACGCTCATTTGCATAAATTCCAAAAAAATATTGATCTTCTGTTTTTTGTTCTCTCTGACTTATAAGGTCTCGTGCTGCCCACACGAACACGTTAGCTGGCTGGTTGGTTGGTTGGTTGGTTGGTAGCGCCCCATAAAGAGCTCATAAATAAATCCTGCCCACGCGCCTCGTTTCGTTTTGATGCACAAATTAATTACATTTCAAGCAAATGAACATAAATCAATGCATTGTGTTTATGTTAATATTGGTGAAATGAAAAACTATATACAGGAAATCAAAGAAAATCCATTGGAATCAGAACATGAACTGCGGGCGGAACTTTTGTTTGTTGTAGAAAAATCCCCCAAAAATCCATGGTACTTAGTTTTTCACGGCCTTGCTCTGACGTCTGCTTTTATTATCTAAATATTGTGGCATTAACTAACCAACAAACACCAAAAAAAAAAACAACAAGGAAAAGGGTTTTAGTTGAATATTTGTGGGGAGGAGAGCTTTAAGAGTCTGCAAAGGGAATTATTCCGCCGGAACAGAGCTGCTGCTTGCATACAAACTTGCGACAGTTCCCGCTGATTGCCATTTAAGGGCAAACCTTTTTCCTGCTGATAATAACCCTTTTCTCTCCCGCTCTTACAGATGACAGACTTCTCGGATAGCTCGCCCAGTGGGGTGCTGAGTCCAGCCTCCACACTGATAGAGAATTTCCACAAAAAGAACAGCTCCCCACAGCCCCTCAGCAGCAGCAGCAGCAACAGCATCGGCAGCACTCCCACCACCACAATGAATGGCAATGGAGGAGGAGTAGGATCAGGAGTGGTGGCAGGAGTGGGCTCAGGATCGGGCAGCGCCAATGGCCGACAGATCAATACGAGTTCTAGTTCATGCAGTAGCCTTAAGGAAACCTCCCATCAATCCACATCCACATCGCAGCAGGTGAGACTCGAATCGAATCGAAATCAAGATTAGACAAGAATGGAATCTGACGTAGTAGCGGGCTCCACTCTCAGATATCGTAATGGCAGTCAGGGAGCTGCTGACCAGAGCCCCTATATTTAGCCCATTACTTAAGGAGGCCGCATAATCAAGCAACCTCTTGGCAGTCAGTGCCTGCCGCACCGCAACGGTCTTCAACACCGATAAGCAAAGAGGTTAACCACTGGCCATTGAGAGCCCTTCACTTCCCCTTTGCCCACCTGCAATGGGTGCGATGCCCAGCGATAAGATTATGTTCCTATAGCTAATCGGGGGCGACATCATGGCTGCTGTCTAAGCGGAATCGTTGGTACTCGTATTAATCACTCGCGAGTGTGAACACAACTACAAACGAACAAAAAACCATCAAAATTATAACTGAATAATTCACAGAAATATAATAAAACAGAACAGAGGAGTGAGAGGAATGAGAGAAACGTGCCGCTTGTGCCAATTTGTTGTTTAAACAATTTTAACGATCTGTTAACAATTTATTTATGATTTTCCCTCAGCGCTTTTATGATTCAAGCAGATAAGATATTGGTCGGGGGGTATTCACCACAATTTGCATAGTACTTTTATCTAGAAAATTTCCCAAGTTTTTGATAAGGAAGTTGCCAATCAGCGGAATGGAAAAAGTGTCCATCAAACGATGACCGGTTTTGGCCCCCTAAAAATAGCAACTGACTTGGTCAAGTAGAATTTTTGTATTAAATTTATGACTTGGACAGAAGGTGGAGTAGCCGTTCTCGTAATCAAAGTAATTACGAGTACGGATGCGAAAATAGTTTGCTTTTGTAATACATTTATGACACACGTTAGGTGAGGGCTGGGGATAGATAGATGGCAGCAAGCATCACCCTTGCACACACAGAAAGCCAAGCAGCGACGACTTTTTCGCTTGTTCTCCCACACTCTGTCTAGACATCTTCGCTTTGCTCTTCTCTCTCTCTCTCTCGCTCTCTGTTTGTTTGTTGGTCGTGCTTTATATATGGAGAGTGAGTCATTTGCCGGCACACTTCGACGTCAGCACGGCAGCACACAGCTTCCCCCTTCCAAACAGTAGATTTGCCTCGTGCTCTGGTTTATGGATTTTATTGGTGGGGGGCTAATCTTGCGTACATCCTGCTCGAGATTCAAGTTCAAGCATAATGAATGTGATTTGCTCTAGTTCTAGTACAGAGTTAGTCTTTTATAGACCCATATTACAGTTCCACTATATATTTCATTCACTTTTAATTAAATAACACACAAATGTCCCTACGACTTTCGTTGCATTGATCGTCTCAATGACGCGGATCGGGAACGAAGCGAAATGGGTGACAATTTTAGTTTTCTAGGGAAAAATGTGTTATTTCAGTTGGTTTAAAGAAACCGATTTGGCGATACGATTTGCCTGTTCGCAGAAATTGTTGAGGTAAGGCACAAGAAAATAGCAGAATTATGGCAAGAAAAGAAAGCGGTGCTATAGAAGGTACTTTAAGAACTATTATGGATGATAAATGGGCACAATAATTGGTGTGAGAATTGAAAGGAAATTATGCTAAAGAGGAAGTATTATTGGAATGAAAAATCAAAGAACTTAAAATAGATAAAAAAGAGACATCTAACTAAGACTATCGGCAGCTTTAATTATGCTAAAAGCTTTTCAAAACCCCTTTAAACGACATAATAATTAAATAATAATAAATTCCAAGTGAATTCGTTAAACAATTATGCATAGATTAACACCTAATTATTTAAATATTCAGCCAAAACAAATGTTAAACGGAATTCTCTTGCCTCTCTGTCACACTCTTTGCGTGCAAAAAGCAAAAAAATTACCGTGATAATCAGAAAAGTAAACAACGCAAATTGAAATGAGAAAAAACGAGATACGATCTTCAACAAGCTGCCAATACCAATAGCAATACCAACAATAAAAGGCCACAAATCGAAGCCAGAAACAGGCAGCGAGTCGGCAGTCGGGCGAACGCGTTAATTAGAGAATCAAAAGCTCTAAAACGTGAACAGCAACAGCAAGAGTGGAGCCCGTAGTAAGTAGTTGGTTGGAATTATGGAAATGCAAATGATACACAGCATAAATTAACGTCTATCAGCAAGGCAGACCCACAAGCAACACACCCGTAGGAGCCCTAAGGAGAGAGCGGGACACAAAATTGGATTTCCTAGAATTACCAACACTATCACACACACACACACAACACACAGACACGTTTCGCTCTCTGAAAGTTATCTCCCTCTAGCGCACGTTCGCTACTTGCCCACCCACTGCTCTCGCTCTCTCACCCTCTCTGTCTGTCTCTTGCCTGCCGATCGGCACTTTAAACTGGCGGCGACCGACCGACAGCTACGCTCAAAAAAAAGCTTCGGCTGGCTTTGGCTCTGTCTCTGTGCGGCTCTCGAGTTAGAAATTTCTCGGCACGGCGCTCATTTTTATTTTAGTTAACGAAACGAACGAAACACAGCAGTGGCGACGCGCTAAGAAATTCAGGAAATACTCGAACAAATAAAAGAAGGAAAAAAAACCCAAAGCCCCAAAACGAAAGGCGGAATTGTTGTTGCTTGTATTTTCCATTGCCTAGCGTGTGTGCCCCGCGAACCAAAAAATATTGTTAATAATAATTACAAAACGAAGCAACGAAAATCAATGCCCAAGTAATTTTAACTTGTGCATTAACGAACCTTAACGAACTCTCCTTTGTTATCAGTATTGTGCGGGGAGGTAGAAACCAGAAAAGCCCACATATAAAATCGAAACGAAAAGCGTAATAGAAAAGTTTGTACAATTTGTAAGAGCGGGAAAACGTGAAATAAATCAATACACAAATAAAATATAAAAAAATAAAATCTGTGTCCATCGAGTATATAAATTTACTGTTCCACAATTGTTGGTGCCTTGTGCTTGTGCTTGTGCTAGTGTCGTATCTGATAAGCCCGCACTCATCCCCAGGCCAGGCTGATTATTCTGCTGTATGCTAGAGTAGAAGTATATGCACATATGTGTGTCTGTGCTTTATCAAAACGTAGGCGTATACGTAATATGAAATTCAATTGAATTTTGCACATTTTTCCAAGAAGTTTTTCGCCCACAACACACAGCTCTTGCCCGTCACTAAAAGGTTAGTCCCAACGCAACATCACTCTGATAATTAAGTAAATGACGCAAAAATGTAAGAGGGAAAAACAATCGTACTATGTACGGGTAGTACACGATCGATGTGATATCTAATCTTGCTTGATTTCATGTCCGAACCAAACTCCCCCTGTGCGGAAAATATTTATTGATCAGTGTGTGGAGTGTTTCTTGCCTTTGCCTTGCCTTTGCAGATAAGTTGATGTCAGGAAAGAATGTGATGTGCGATATGCGATATGCGAGGCCAATGTTTGCCTGTGGCTCTGGCCAACTTGTCGTATGCGTAATGCCAACCATCCACTCAAAACAGTCTCGATTTGCACATGTTTTATTGCCCCAACCAGAAGACTGAACCGCCATAGTAAATGCGAACAAAACCCACACAAAGAGGAGACTCGCGACTCACGACAGATGAACTTGTTTGGGCCAAAATCTTCTTTGGCCAAAATTAGATTTGATTCGTAATTCGCTTGTCAAATTATTCACGTAAAGCGTCTCGAGACTTTCTGCAACAAAACCATAAATAGAAAAGTTTTGGGTTTTTCCTAATAAGTTGACGAATTAATTTATCTAAAATTTGTAGGGAAAAAAAAGTATGGCTAGAGGGCATCAATAAGTGAGGAGGGTTCAATGGTCAATGGCTTGGCAGAACAAAGGAAAATCTGCCTTCATGGGTAATCAACGAATCTTGCAAATCAAATTAAAGTTTCTGGCCATAAAGCATTTCCTTAATTATCAAAAAATGAATTTTGAAAGGCCCATCCATCTATCGCTTAAACCTTCTCTTCGTGCCAGACAAATATAATATTTATTGTATCTGGTATGTCGATCCCAAAACAAATGGCTCATTTAATTTATAAAGACCACGTTAAGCGCCATAAAGATAGCGCCAGACAGAGAGAGAGGGAGAGTAAATAAAGCAGATATCTATATGATATTTGCTTGAGGAAGAGCTCCACGCAATCGGCACATTCCTTGCATATTTCTAGCTTTAGTTTGTCGGCCAAAAATATTAATTACTTATCTTTGTCTTTGTCTTTTTGTGTGCCGGCAGGTTGTCAACAGCAGCAGCAGCACTACGACGCGTGTGGAGAAGAAATCGCAGCGTCTGCATCATCACATAACCTCCTCATCCTCCAGCTCATCCTCGACCACACAGGCACTGTCCACATCCTCGGAGATGAAGGCGGCGGCGGTCAAGCGAGATCTCAAAAACATACAAAAGTCCATGTCGGAAATTAACGATTTGGCGAACAGCGCAACAGCCACGCCCACATCAGCCATAATGCCAACAGCACGTCTGACGGCAGGCACACTCAAATCGCCCCATCCATCGATCGATGATCTCAGGGGTCTGAGCCAACAAGACAAGATCACAGTGCTCAAGAACCAGTGAGTGTCCCATCAATATATTGTTTCCTTTGCCATTCCCAACTAAAACTCTTTTTTTTTTGTTTGCAGACTTCGCGCCTCTTGGGAGAACATCGTGGACAACGATGACGATGACAGCAATGTGATCGTGACCCTGCCCGACGACGACGACTGCCCGCACAATCATTTTGGCAGCGGCCTGGACCTCACACATCCCACGGCAGCGCAGCTGAGTGCCAGCAGCGGGCTGAGTGGCTCCAACAAGACGATCGACACGATCAAGTTCCAGGAGAAGCGCATGAAAACCGAGTCCAAGACGAAGGTCGTCACCGATGGCTACAGCTCCGAGCAGGCCACCAGCAATTCGGCAGAGTCGAAGCGACTCCAGGCCGGGGATATAGACTACAAAGAGAACAAGGCTGCGTCGGCGATGAGGAATCGACTGGAGGTGGATGGCATTAAAACGGAGGAGAATGCAGCTGTCATTAAGGTGAGTCTGGCAGTGGAGCATTCTGGAATCTGCAATCTGAAATCTAATCTAATAACCTGCTGCACATTGAACCCGTCCACCCCTATTAAATCTGTTTGCCCTTCTCTGTATGTCACGAGTGGAGCTTTCTGCGCAAAGCTTTCTAGTCTGTGGGTTGGGAGTGTGCCAAAGGGGAGGAACAACCCTTGAGGGTAGCTTTAGCTAACTGTTAGACCGGGCACTCCTTTCGCTTCTCAGTTGGAATTCCATCGCGTGCATGTTAAGGTCGCATAAGGGACACGCGCCAAGGCGTTAATGTAGTCCCAGTGCCAGACCCAGTCCCAGTCCCAGTCTCAGTCCCAGTGCCAGTTCTCAGTGAAAACTCTCCCAAAAAGAAAGTGAAACTTTGGAACAAAGAAAATCAATAGCCTGGCGCCAAAAAGTAGGCAATCGTTATGTGAAATGTTCGCAAAGAAGTGCCTGCTCCTGCGGAGCAGCCCACAATTCATGCGAAACTATTGCAAAGCGGCGAAAGGACCCAAGGATAAAGAGCCAAGAAGCATGCTGAAAAGAGTACAGGTACCTGCGCTTCCTGCCCCACAGATCATTGCCTTGGTTCTGCCTCTGTTTTGGGTGCACCTGTTACCCAGGGTTACGCGGAAAACCCGTTCGGGAAATACTGTTTGAGGGAATTTATCTAATCAGCAGGTCGACTAGCCGTGGAGCTGTATTACATCATTAATGATTCGCCGGGGTATATTAGCATTCATCATTTTATGACCCGGGCTGATGAAATATCAAATGGATCGCATAAATACGTTAAATGCCAAGGGTCAGGGTTAGAGATTGGGTTTCCTCGTAGTAGAAGCAAGTTCGCGGTGTATAACTTAAAATATCACTTGAAAGGAGCGAATGGAATATTTAGAAGCAGATTCAATATGAAAATTCAATAAAATCATGCTTGTATAACAGTTCGAGAAACTGTTATACCCAAGCACTTAAAAATACGCCCTCAAAATCCATCACAATGCGACCCATCAACACAGCAAAACAGTGCCCCAATATTAACCGTATACCAAAACACACGAGAGCATTAATCTCAGTGGGATGCTTGTGCTTGGCCATCGGCCAAACAATCGGGCAGACAATCAGCGAGATGGACAAACATAAAGACAGACAGCCACGCTCCATGTGGGATGATAATAAAGAACAAGAAGAGGAGCAACCGATGCCAACAAGTGCTCAAGATGTGAATATTAATAGAGAAATGCCAATGAAAATACTTTGATATCATTTTTATGCGATGATTCCACGAACAATCCGTGGAGTCTTGAGACTGAGACATTTGCGTCAATTGTTGAAGAATCGAAGGAACGGCACGCACTGCCTGCCCCCGAAACTATTTCCCAGAAGTAACAGAGAACCCAAAACGAACCCAGAAGTATTCGTAGTGCCCCTTGCTCTCCCACCTTCCATCCATTTTTGATTTATTTCCCATGGCTTTGCGCTCTGAAAATTTGGAAGCAAAATTGGCCCTGCCCGCCTGTTGCTCTGTTGTTTTATTTTCGAAAATTCTTTTGAATATATTGCCGCTGAGCGGAACGAGCGATCCCCAGTAGCAGACAGACGAGCGTCGCGAGCGTTTCGGCAGCAGCAAATGAAAATCTATGCAATATAGCAAATACACATCATACATATAACAGAATATAAAATCGTATGCTATATGTGCACGACAGCGACAACGAGTCCCATGTGTGTCTGTGGCTACAACTGTATAAATACATTCAACAAAGTAGAGTGCAAGTGACAAAGACCTTCTAATTGGGAAACAAAACAGTACGGAATCGGCTTTTGGGGGGATTTGAAGAGTGTGAAAGTTCTCATATGTAGATGGATGGAAAGCTGACCTTGACGGATCCAGCAGCAAGTTTCGAAAAATATTCTACATAGAAGAAAACTGAACGAATTCAGTGATGAAATTCAACTTGACGAAACATGTGTGATAAAAGAAAAGCGAAGAACATTTAAGGAAAGAGAGCAGCAAATAAAAAACACTTGACAAAACGATGGCCTATCGCCTGCGACGCTATGTGAGCTTTAATTAGGTTTTACCCCAGCCCTCCCCCTCGTTTTGTTTTGTATGCAAATTGTGAATCAACAAGTGCTCGTTCGGACTGCATCATCACCCAGATCAACCCCAATCCATACAAATATTACAAGTTCCATTTGTCGGCCAGTGTCACACGCAGTCAGCACACTCACCCAACACGATACGGATACAAAACACTCAACTCAACACACAGAGCACACAGAGAAGACTGGGCAGAACACAGAGAAAGCGTAGCCAATTTGTGCGCTATTTTTATGTGAATGAAAATATATGTTTATATGCAGATAAAGTACTACTATATGTATACACAATATATATAGTATACGCCGACTAGCAGATTGGAACAGCAGCAAAAGTACACACACGGCATTCAGTGTGGGATTATATATAGTTGAAGAAACATCGAAAAGGAATCTGCAAGTGCCACCGATTCGACGACTTTGACATTGAAAACAGAGCAACAATCCACCTTCCTGTCTGGGGCCCGGCGGCAGGCATGTCCAACAACAGCAATCAGGCACCTTGGCCTGTCCGCAAGGGCATCTTCCGTTCGAGCGGACAGTCGGACTTTACGCCCGGACGTTCGCCCAGTCCGATTGTGGAAATGCCACTCTCACCGCCACCCGTGGCCACGCCCAGCAATCGCTTTGGTCTCACCTCTCCGCTCTCACCGCCGCCGCAGCCCATACAGGTGGTGGGCGTGACGACAGCGGCCGCCACCATGTCCACTGCGTCCGCTGCCAGAGCTTCTTCGGGAGGAGCATCGTCCTCCGCCTGTTGCTCGTCGTCGTCCTCTAGTTCGAGCTCCAGCTCCCACACCAGAGTACGTAAAAGTTCTAATCCGCCCTTACAGCCAATTGCCAGTCGCCAACTGTCACCGACACCACCGCCACAACAATTGCCACCACCAGCGCCCAACCACAACAACAACAGCAACAACACCAACAATCACGCAGCAGCCACAACAACCACAAACCACAACAACACCAACAGTAACAGCAACAACAATCACAAGAAAAATGTGCGCGAAATACCCATAGAGGTAGAGCAGAGCAAGGTATAACAGTATAACAGGGGTTGTACTACAGGGAGGGTGTGAAATCTCAGGGAAAAAAGTTAACCATTTAAAATTACGCGTATAACAGTTTGTATAACACTTTTAAACTGTTATACACACTTGTTTTATCTGAAGATACTACAAACTATGTAAATAACTTTAATTGACAGTTGCACAACTGCAAAAGGCAGTCCCATAAAGTGTTATATGTCCCATCAAAAATTCCCAACATTTCCCCTTGTATGTTTATAGATCTTTGATGGTAAATCCCGTCTATGTGCAGCATGTTGTCTATTCTTCCCTCTGTTATTATTAACTGTACTAACTGTTATACTCCTCCTTTATGTTCAAATTTAGGAGGCCCTGTCGCTGCGCACCGGCGACATCACACAACAGGCGAGCAACAATGTGGCCGCCGCCAGTATTAAGGTGCAGAGCGACACCTTCTCCGCGGACAAGAAGGCGATCTCGCAGTCACAGCAATCACAGACCATGACTTCGAATGGGATCATCAGTCAGGAGAAGCACGTGTCCTCGGCCTCGCAGGCCAACTACTCGATGACCCACAAGGGCGTATCCAGCTCCGGCAGCAGCATGATCACCTCCTCCTCCCAGATGTCCGCAATGAATGGCCAAATGATGAAACTGGCGGACCTCAAGCTGGACGACCTCAAGTCCCTGACGTCGGGCAGTGGCCAGCAGGAGATCGAACAGACCATCAACAAGTATTCGAATGTCCTCACCTCCTTCGTCAGTTCGCTGCAGGACGATGAGAGCGGAAGTGGCAGTGGAAGTGGGAGCAACGGGCACGCTCAGCCACTGAATGTGGGCAAGGAGAAGACAGAATATCTGGAGAAGATCAACGAAGTGATCCGCAGGGCCTGGGCTGTGCCCACCCACGGCCACGAGCTGGGCTACTCCCTGTGCAATTCGCTGCGCCAGAGCGGCGGCCTCGATCTGCTCATGAAGAACTGCGTCCACAAAGACCTCACGCTGCAGTTCTCCTCCGCGCAGCTTCTGGAGCAGTGCCTCACCACGGAGAACCGCAAGCATGTGGTAGACAATGGCCTGGACAAGGTCGTCAATGTGGCCTGCGTGTGTACCAAGAAGTCCAACATGGAGCACTCGCGCGTCGGCACGGGCATCCTGGAGCATCTGTTCAAGCACTCGGAGGGCACCTGTTCGGATGTGATTCGGCTGGGAGGCCTCGATGCTGTGCTCTTCGAGTGTCGCACCAGCGACGTGGAGACGCTGCGGCACTGTGCCAGCGCGTTGGCCAATCTGTCGCTGTATGGCGGGGCGGAGAACCAGGAGGAGATGATACTGCGCAAGGTGCCCATGTGGCTGTTCCCGCTGGCCTTCCACAACGACGACAACATCAAGTACTACGCGTGCCTGGCCATTGCCGTGCTGGTGGCCAACAAGGAGATCGAGGCGGAGGTGCTGAAGTCCGGCTGTCTCGATCTGGTGGAACCCTTCGTGACGAGCCACGATCCTTCGGCATTTGCCCGCTCGAACCTGGCGCATGCGCACGGCCAGAGCAAGCACTGGCTGAAGCGTCTGGTGCCGGTGCTCAGCTCGAATCGCGAGGAGGCCCGCAACCTGGCCGCCTTCCACTTCTGCATGGAGGCGGGCATCAAGCGGGAGCAGGGCAACACCGACATCTTCCGCGAAATCAACGCCATCGAGGCACTGAAGACGGTGGCCAGCTGCCCGAATGCCATCGCCTCGAAGTTTGCCGCGCAGGCGCTGAGGCTCATCGGGGAGACGGTGCCGCACAAGCTGTCGCAGCAGGTGCCCCTGTGGTCCGTCGAGGATGTGCAGGAGTGGGTTAAGCAGATCGGGTTCAATGGCTACATCGACCGGTTCGAGGAGTCCCAGGTGGACGGCGATCTGCTGCTGAAGCTCAACCAGGACAACCTGCGCGACGACATTGGCATCGGCAATGGCATCCTGCTGCGGCGCTTCGAGCGCGAACTGCAAAATCTCAAGCGCATGGCCGACTACTCATCCAAGGACACGGCCAAGATGCACCAGTTTCTCTCGGAGATCGGCACCGACTACTGCACCTACACATACGCCATGCTGAACGCGGGCATCGACAAGTGCGCCCTGCCGCACGTCAACGAGGACATGCTGATGACAGAGTGCGGCATCCACAACTCCATTCATCGTCTGCGCATCCTGAATGCCGTCAAGAATCTGGAGAACTCCCTGCCCAGCTCCTCCGAGGAGAACATGGCCAAGACGCTGGACGTGTTTGTCAGCTACAGACGTTCCAATGGCTCACAGTTGGCCAGCTTACTGAAGGTAAGGACACACAGGGAGAGATGGAGGAGAAGTATATTAAATTGGTTTGCTCTTTGCAGGTTCATCTTCAGCTGCGTGGCTTCTCGGTGTTCATCGATGTGGAACGCTTGGAGGCGGGCAAGTTCGACAATGGACTCCTGAACAGTATTCGGCAGGCAAAGAATTTTGTTTTAGTATTAACACCCGATGCCCTGCATCGCTGCATTGCCGACGAGGACTGCAAGGATTGGGTGCATCGCGTAAGTGCCTGGAAATTGACGTCAAATTTGTACTCAAGAATGGTTTGTCCTCCTGCTTTTTGTGTAGGAAATTGTGGCTGCTTTGCAATCGAACTGCAATATAATACCCATTATGGATCAGCACTTTGATTGGCCGGAGGTGGAGAGGCTTCCGGAGGATATGCGCAGCGTGGCGCACTTTAACGGCGTCAACTGGATCCATGACTACCAGGACGCGTGCATAGACAAGCTCGAAAGGTATATTAAGCGACGCATTTAATTAGAGGCGCATAGGATGCATTTTTGGGGATCTGGCTGGGATCCAACTCAGTCTTTCAATTGTCTCAAGAAACTCAAATAATTCCCATTCTTCTGATGCGGCAGATTTTTGCGCGGCGAAAAGAATATCGATCGCATTGCGGCCATGGTGCCTGGGACGCCCGAAGCGGTGTCGTACCGACGAATGCACAGCAACGATTCCGACTACCAGAGTGGAGGAGTGGGCGGTGGAGCATCATCCGGCGGTGGAGGAGGCATCGGAGGCGGCGGTGGTGTTGGCGGCGGCGGCGGCGGCACAGCGGGCAGTGTGGTGGATGGCCTGATGGCGGCCAATGGCAGCGGACAAGGTGGGCCAACAACGAGTAGTACTACTCCCAAGAACTCCAACTCCAGTTCAAGTTCAAATGCAAGTTCAAATGCAAATGCAAATCCCAACCGGAGCCAGAGTCCGGCGTAGAGACCCCCCATTACAAAAATCCCTAAAAACAAAAGAGAAGAGCCTCTCGATCGACCTCCCCTCGAATATGTCTTAAGGTTAAAGCGGAGATTCTCCTCAAGTTACGGGTCAAAGTTCTCAAGCCTTTGAGCCTTTGCACTACTCACTCTCTCTCCCAATCAATCCCCAATCTCTCTCTCTCTCACCCACTGACACCCACACACACATTACTCTCTCTCTCTCTCTTTTCTCTCTTACTCTCTACCACCTAATAATGATAATAATACTTTAATTCTGATTGCAAACAAACAAACAAACAACACCACTCTCGAAACCACTCGCTAAAAACTCGCTCGAAACTCGCAGCTAATCACCAGGCAAATAGATACCGGCAATCCCCCTCACCGGCCCGCCAACGGGGCAGCACCTCACAGCTGAGCGGCTACGCCCGGCACGGAAAACGCTCCAACATTCTGCCACCGTATCGCACCCAGCAGGCGGCATTGCTGCACAAGTCCGGAGCAGGATCGGCCTCCATGCAGAACATGATGCCGCTGGCATATCTGCCGCCGCGCCGCAGCTCGGCCGCTGGTCTGGGACACAGCGCGGCTGGCATGGGCAGTGGCTATCGGTCGCACAGCGTGGACGGGCTGCTGGACCAGGCATCGGCCAGCCAGAGCAGTCTGGCCACGCCCGAGCAGAGGATTGCGGCTGCGGCGGCCATGGTGACGGCCGGCAGCACGGCATTGACGAATGCCAGCTCCACGTGCACCCTGCAGCCGGAGGAGTACGAGGAGCCAGCGGACACGGACACCTGCGACCATGTGACGAGGCGAGAGAAGCGACTGGCGCCACCGGCGAATGTGCAGAGCCATCGCAAGTCGCGCAGCTTGGATCACATCCTGTCGAAGCAGACGCTGGCCGAGCTGCTGCCGCCGAGCATTGAGCCCACGGACGAGACGCAGAGTATGCAGAATCTGGCCATGCCAATGACGCCGCAGCCACAGCGACGCGATCAGAGCTCCTCCTCGAAATCGCCGACGCCAGAGCGACCACCGCAGCCGCACTACAGTCGCCAGAGTCCCGAGGGCGTCAGCTCGACGGAGAGCGAGCGTGAGGATGGGCAGTCGCTGAAGGTGCACAGCCAGGGGCATGGGAACCAGCAGCGGGCAGCGGCGCATGTGCATCGGGGCGGGAGCCTGAACAGCAACAAGACGTCGAACTCGTCGCTGGGCTCCAACAACAGTGCCAGCAACAACAAGACCATCTTTAATCGTACGATGAAGAAGGTTCGCTCGCTGATCAAAAAGTAAGCCAAATCGTAAGCCAAGCAAAGCCAAAACGTTGAGCAAAGCGAAGCTGTCTTGACGCGTCTCACTCGCTACTTCCACTCATACTCTAGTTTAGTAATTCGCTCACTAAGTGCCTGTAACTCGCTACTCGTTGCATCCAAAACCGAATCTCATGCATTTCCCATACTCATACTCGTACTCGTAATCGTACTCACATAATCATCAGTCTAACCCCACCCCTGGGCCCCCTCACAACACCCCTCTCTGTCTCTCCACTCGCTGTACTTCTCTGTCGCTCAACTCTCTGTCTCTATCTCTGGTGTTGGTACTCTCTCGCTAGCTAGTTATCGCCCGCCACTCGTTGTTTATACTCGTTAAGCTAAGCCATCCTCTAAAACTCGCCTGCGTTGCCAAAAACAAAACCGAACGCCTCTCCTCCACCCCTCCATCTTTCTCTCTCTCTCTTTCTCTCTCTCTCTCTAGAAAGTCTATTTGCCTTGTGATTAGTTGTTGATTTTTGATAAATTAACAAAATGTTTTTTTTTATTGTGTGACAAATGAGTAAGCGAATTTAAAGTGCAATTGATAAACTAATTAATGAGAAAAGAAACCACAAAACAACATTAACGACTGCATTACCACGAAACCTAATTTATAAACAAACAAGAAACAAAAATACAACACACAAAAACGCACCCACCCCCTCTATACATATGTATGTAATGTTCTATTTATAGTTAATTATGTATTTTTAAAATTTGTATATTTATTTCGTATTTCGTATTTGTTCTTGTAACCGTCCGCAAAAAACAAAACAAACGTAAAAGTAAAACAAAAGTAAAGTGGCTTGAAACGAACCTATTTAAGTGATATTTAAACGATAAACGAAATTGATTTGATGCAAAATTTACAAAGCAAGCAACAAATGCTGTACAATACTTAATTTTTAGCATATTTTAATTGATTTTGCAATACATAGATACACAAACATATACATAAATAAACATATATTTAATGTTTAAATAGCGCCTACAAAGTCGCCTACTAAGTGCCTCGAAACAATTTAATTTAAAAACAAAAAACAAACCAGCAAAAAAAAAAGAAAGAAAACGCAAGAGAAAAGATAGAACAAAAACTACAAAAAGAATAAAAAAATGTGAATTAATAAAATGAAATGTGTATTATTTTCACCTGCCCCAGCCCCCTGCTTTATCAGTCCATACTCTTTCATCCGCATGTTCTCATTCCCCATTTTCGTTTCGTTTCGTTTTGTGTGTTTTCGTGCAGCTAACTGAATTTTCATTAGCTTTTATTTTTTATTTCTGTCTTCATTTGTATATTTTTTCTCTCTATTTCTTTATTTTCTTCCTCTCTTTCTATTTCTCTCTATCTGGATTCTGTTTTGCAGACCATGAGAGCAAAATTGGCACCTGCTGCAATTCGTTGTAACTGTTGTTATCCCATGTGACTGTAATCCCGCCCGCCCACGCTCACGCTCGCACACCCAAACACACACACCACCACACCTGAGAATCATCGAAACAGCCCCCAACCACCCCCATCTCCTGAGGTGATCGATGACCAACCCCATCAGATGTCTCGACCAACAACCAACATTCATATTGTTATTTATTATGAAACCAAAATAAACAAAAGATCAAAAGAAACACCAATAACATTAGCTGTAAATACATATGTATGTATGATAAGTGGTACGTGTTAACTGTAAACCTAATGTGTCTCTGCTTACCCCTTACACCCGCCGCAATGCGCGTAACAGCAACGAACTGGAGGACGAGGAGCTGTCGGGCATCATTCTGGCCAAGGCCACTTCCCCAAATGCTGGCCGCATGATATTCTGGTAGCACACACACTCAACGAATTTCACCAAGACGATACTGTACATAAAACGATTTAAAGAATAATAAAACGAACATTTTAACGATACAGCATTTGAGTCCTCCGCGCAAGCAGACCTTTGCAACACCATCGAGTGTCGTTTTAGTGCTGTAAGCCTCAGTTTACATTTTTGGTTTAATCCTTATTTTGTAAACAGTCCAATAAAAATAGGTCATGAAAACTAGCCAATCGTATGCAGAAGTGATTCATAATTCGGACAAAATTCTTGACTTAGCACTGAGAGTCCTAGCTAGTTTGTAATATTAAGCGGAATATTAAAATCAAGTAAAATAATATAGGATATACGGTATATTTACGGTATGTTTTGAAAATGAAAAGGTATATTTCGGTATACTTCGGAGGGTCAGGCGGTGTACATATATTACCAATAACGAATCGTTTTTTGGACAGCACACAAGTAGGCCTGTTTCTGGAAATTTCTACGATTTCCATTTTTCATTCGGTTTCACAAATTTGTCTAGAGCACATCGATTTTCGAACAACAGAAAGTACGATCTAAAAAATAAATAAATACATTTCGTAAATCGAATTGAATACAGGTTCAAAATTGAAATGGCAAAGAATATTGAGGACATAATGACCTACGAGCCGGCTGACGCTCTGGTTTTTGAGGGGCCGTTCGACAAGTATGTCAAGCGCCAACTGGTCATTCGCAGTCTCTCGGATAAGGATATGGTCTACAAGATAAAGACAACCTCGCCGCGCCTGTTTTACGTTCGTCCGAATATTGGTCTACTTACTGCCAAATCGACGGTCAACATCGAGATCTACATGCAGCCGAAGCTGTCTACTGTCCCGAGCTCCCTTGCTAAACATCACAAGTTTCTCATTGTGGCTGGCGAAGCTACTGAAGATGTAGAAGACTTCCACGGATTTTTTAAGCAGCTTGACCCCGCCAACACTTGGGAGGGCAGGGTCCGCTGCTTTTTGGTGCATCGTCAGCCGGAGGTTATCGACACTCTTGTAAACGAATTGGCAGAGCCCATCCGCCAAACTGCTGGCGGGGTGGATGAAGTAGAAGTAATGAACGACGCCCTGCAGGGCGACGAACTGGAGGACCTAAACATGACGAAGGAAAAGGTGACCCCTCTGGAGGAGGAAATCAAAGACATACGCGGTACTACTGAGAACGTGGAGAAGGCCAAGGAAAATCGTTGTGCCAATCGTTCCAGTAAACTGTTCATGTTTGTGGCTTCACTTGTCACCGTCGGTGCCGTCATCCTTATCACCCACTCTGGCGAATATGCCATACAACGTATTAAGCAAGTCTTTTAAACCATAGTTATGTTAAAATCATTAAAAATAAATAATTACAAACGTAATTCCTGCGGAATCCCCTACGTAACATCATGCAACAACAAAATTCAAATGGCGGGTAATAGTGGCGGCCCAACAGCCGATTCGTTTGAATCAGCAATCGATAAGTCGTGACTGTCCGGACAAATTAAAAAATATTAATAATTGAAATAAAAAAGTCTACAAATATCTAAAAAGGTATTTAAAATCTCTCAGTACTGTAGTGGATGGTATCTTGAACTGAGTTTCGCTCTTCTTAAAACATGTATTTGTGATTTGTGTGGTTGGAATCTGCACAATATTCATCGATATTATCGATCGTTTAACAGCCCTAGTTTCCGCAAGCTTTTTGCAAGTTCCAGCTCGAAACCAGCTCTAATTTGCGTGTTTTGGTAATGAGTCTTTCGACTAAGCCCTATTTTATAAATAATCAAATGAAAATGAGTACTTAAAACTGGCAAATCTTTTAGGAAATTGATTAATTTATCGCATAAAAATATATAATCAGTGCTGAGGGCTGCAGATAGCTAGTAATCACAAGCCGAATTTCAACATCGAGGAAATATCAACGAAGGCTGCGCTGTCGCCGTCGCTGCTGTGTATTGACACACACGTATTTTATACGAAAACAGGCATATCTGAATATTATTGTAAATATCGAGGTGCTAGTCAACAACAATGTCCGCGCGCATGCTAAAGAAGCTGCAGGGCGACGCTGACAAGCTGCCACCGCCGCCCGATGACGAAGGGGGAGAGGAGTTGAGCGACAATGACGAGCTGGAGGACTACCATACGGTCAGAGATCGCAAATCGCATTTAAATCCATTTGATCTGGTACGTAACAACGCAATCCACGACTGCCAGCTCAACGTTTCAACGCGTGACATTCCATTTCAGTTGAATCAGCCCGACCTAAGTCTTTCGGAGAGCGAGTTCAAGGAGGATGACAACGAGACGGAGCACCCGTCGGCTGCACTGCCCAATGCCAGTGCTGCCGCCAAAAAGAAGAAAAAGAAGCGCAAGAAGAAGGTCAAGTCCAGCGGCAATCACATCAGCAGCGAGGACAACGAGCGGCAGGACAAGTACTACGAGAAGGATCCACTTCTGGGCAAAGTGTACGACGCAGTGCCCAGGCAATCGATGAAGCAGCAGGCCGCTGCTGCCGCTGCCGGCGGATCGGCCAAAAATAAGCTACTTAACGTGGAGCTGCGACACCTCAATTCACACAACGAGATGCGACGCACCTTTGGCAAGCGGGTGGTCAAAGTGGAGTAAGTGAAGCCCGTACGAAGCTTCCTGTATCTATTTTGATGTATTTATTTTTGCACAGAACCAAGCGTGGCCGCCAGAAGCCCACGCTGAAGTCCACGTACATGGTAACGGCCAGGGAATCGTGGCCACCGCTGACCAAGAACACTATCACGATGCAGCTGCTGCCGACCATCGAGTTGCCCAGCACCTCAAAGTCAAAGCAGATCAGCGACAACGATGCAGTGCAGTGGTTCGCATTCGAGCACAGTCAGTACTACCAGGGAGTGCAGCACATGTTCCTCTCTGCCCTGGAGGGCATCGATTCGGAGTTTCTGATCACGCTAATCAAGCGCTGTCCGTACCACGTGGACTCGCTAGTGCAGCTGAGCGAAGTGTGCAAGATGACCGAGGACTTTGCCCTGGCCGCCGAACTGCTGGAGCGCGCACTGCTGCTGCTGGAGTCGTCGCTGCACATCAACTTCAGCCTGACGTCTGGCAACTGCCGGCTGGACTATCGTCGCCAGGAGAATCGATCCTTTTACATTGTGCTATTCAAGCATGCCCAATACCTGGAGGAGCGTGCCTGCAGCCGCACAGCGTTTGAGATCTCCAAGCTGCTGCTGAGCCTGCAGCCCGAAACGGATCCGCTGGCCATGATTCTGGTCATCGACTACTATGCGCTGAGGAGCAAGCAGTTTGGCTGGTTGGTGGAATTCTATGAGGAATACAATGCGCGCCGGAATCTGTCACAGCTGCCCAACATGGCCTACTCCTACGCCCTGGCCCTGTACACGCTGCACGGCGCCTGTGAGCGCTCCAACGAGGCGCTGCAGTACGCACTCCTCATGTTCCCGGCCGTGCTGCGACCACTGCTCGACGAGATGTCCGTGCAGACAGACAAGCGTGTGCTGGCCTCGTCATACTTCTTCTCGGATGTGTCGGGAAAGTGAGTTCAAGAGGCTTCGCTTTCGATTAACGCTATCTAATCACTCTCTGCTCTCCCTGCTGCCCAGTCAATCGCCCGCCCTGCATCAGCTTGTGTGCTTGTATGTGTGCCGTGCCCGAGTCGTTTGGCGTTCGACCGAGGTGCTGCCCTGGCTGGAGTCCAATGTGAACGTAGTGCTCGATCGCATCGACGCCAAAGAACCCGTCGTAAATCAATACAAAGAGAAACGTTCCGTGCGCTATGGCCGCACACCGCCACGACCCATTCTGCGGCATGTGATACTCTCCGACTACAAGGAGAAGGTGCCCCTGGCCGTCTTTGTGGCCAAGGAGAAGCAGGCGATTATGACCTACGACCCACTGCCACCACCAGACAGTGTCAATTGCTATCAGCGGTACGACAAATGCCGATTGCCAGCAGCAATTTTGATTTTAATTTGAAATTCTTTGCAGCAAGTCCTCATCCAGCAGCAGTCCTACAAACAGAGCCAGTAACTCTGTTTCAATATTTTTCCAATCCCTTTTGCCATCGTTTAATGTGAGCAACATTGCGGCGGTAGCAGAAGGAGAAGCTCGAGGAGCATTTGAAGCCGGAGCCGCAGCTGCAGTGGAGATGGCCATGCCAGCCAACGGCGAAGGTTTGTTTAGGCTTCCCATCCCGTAGCTAAAATAATTATTAATTATTATAAACAGCAGAAGTTGGCCTACAGCAGTCGCTCACTTTGATGATGGATGCCATGCGGGATTTTCTGCAAAACTTTCGCGTTGCGGAGCATCTGCGCTCACCGGAAACGGCAGCAGCACAATCGAGCAGCAGCAACGACGAGGAGGAGGGCTCCAGCGACTATGTGGATTAGTAGTCAATTATCTAAAGTAATGGCTTGAAAAAAGACACCGAACCTTTTTGCTATAGTCCCTCAGCTAAACCAGACACCGTCACAAAATTTATATAAAATATTTTAAAGGATTTATACTTATACATATATAGAGCAATTTGAACACAGATACAACAGAACGAACAATCGCATTGAATAAAAATTTTCCAGTACAAGCTTCCAGATCAAAGGAGCCAGTCACCGTTTTTGAGCTTAAAGAATGTTTTATTGATTTATTTAATGCCATTTCAATTATGCCTTATCAATATAACAAACAGATTTCTCCACAATAATTCATATCATTATTTTTCCTTTTGTTTTCTTTTCTCATTCAGTTTTGTCTTTTCTGTAAACCTTTTTTGTTTCGCTTCGCAGTTATTGCATTTATAAATAGTAATTACTATGACAAGTACAGCGATCTTTTCCATATATAAGAGTGAAGTTTATAGAGCAAGGGAGCTGGGGGGGGGGATATGTGTTTGTGATAGACACACATTACCTTATAGAGTAGCAAACGTTTAACTGGCAGACATTGGAGTTGTTGTTTTAAGCTTAGAATTAGAGCGAAAACTTAGAAAACTTTACACAATTCGTAGACACAATTTAAATGCTAAACACATAAAGGGGGATGGCTAATACTTTAGCTTGTGGAATACATCATTATCAAAGCAAAACAGAATCAAATCTATAATTGAAATCATTAAATAATAACCGCTGCTGGTTCGGATCAGATCAAATTATGTCATGGTGCCAAAGACGGGATTGTGACGACAAATGCTGGGACCATACTCCTCGTAGGCGGCCTTTGTATGACAAACCTGATAGAACTCGGGCTGTAAGTAGAGGTAGAACAGTAAACATTAAAAGAACTCTTGCCGCTGGCGTTTCTAGCTCACCGTTGAGGCCAACATGCTGCCGCCAAACCACACTGCATACCGCTGCATGTGATGCGTAATCACTTGAACATCAATTGGTTTTGGCTGTGGAAATACAAATCTCAGATTATGACTCATTCGCGAGAGGGAGATTATGACTAACCTTAATGCGTCCCTCCGACAAGTTCTCGCTGATGCGTAGGCGCGTGTCCACCGATCGCTTGATGTCGCGCTGCAGACGCCTACCAAAGTCCTTGAACATGGTGGAGCCACCGCTGAGGACAATGTTGTTGTACAGCGGACGCCTCACATCGATGGGGCAGTTCTGTATAACATTGTCGACAATCTCGGAGAGCGGTATGGTAAAGTCGGGATTCGAGAACTCGGGATGGAAGAAGATCTCGGGCCCCAGGAAGCGTTCGTAGCCGACATCGACATTGAAGGGGGACTTGGTGACCGTGTTGACGCCCGAAAAGTTGCGTATCCATTTACTTGGCTCTGAGTCGTACTTGGCAAACTCTTTGGCAATGTCGGGGCAGATGTAGCAGTGCTTCTCTTTGATCGCTTTGGCAGTTTCGAGGCTTTGTTCGGGCGGTATGCCCACCTCCCGTTCACGCAGCAAACTCTGGATAAACGATGTGATATTACGTCCAGCAATTGGAATGTGCTTGATGCAGGAGCCAATAACGTAGCCCTCAGCCTAAGAAAAGAGAGAGACATGGGTGTGTAAATGCTTCGGTTTTTTGTTGTTTCTTCCAACAGAAAATATTTGCTGATAAGATATGGACATGGGCGGGCGCTGTATTTACCACTGGTATGACGTGCGTCACTCCATCGCCACTGTCCACCACAATGCCGGTGAGGGTGCGCTCCTCGGCGGATCTGGAAGCCCAACTGGCGGCCAACGCCAGCACCGCCTGCACTGCGATATACAGGCCAGGAACATTGAATGTTTCGAACATTATTTCCGCCGTATACTCCCGGTTCTCGGGCGTATTTAGGGGCGGCTCAGTCAGCAGGAAGTAGTGATCCTCGGGCTCCGCTCTCAAGTACTTGAAAATGCACTGCTCCAGGAAGCGCTCCATTAAGTCCCAGTCCTCCACCAGACCATGACGCACCGGGTACTGCAGAGGCGATAATAAAATTGTAAAAAATTCTACCGATAGTCTTATCAGTGCCGCTGCATACTTTGATGGAGTAACCAGTGGCATCGAAGGCTTCATCGCCAATGAAAAAGTCCAGGTCCTCTATGCCCTTTGTAATGCGCCGCGTATTGGTGTCGCCTACGCGGGCCGACTCCTTGATGGCTATGGCCGAGGGGATAATGAACTGCGGCTCCTTGTTGCCAGCAAATCCCATCTTTGAGTAGCTGCAAACGTAAACATCGGAATCAGACAGACGACCTATTTATTTTTTTTCCAATTGGAGACCGACCCCCGCAGGCTGCGGCGGCGACGAAACTTACCCGGTGCCCACATCGATTACGCATGCCGGTAGCCTGCCTGTCATTGTCGCTGATGTTTGTGCTTGTGTTTCTATCAAACAGGCTGAATTCAACTATTAGCTCACGACTAACACCAATTTAAATCCGTTTCTCTGGCTAATAAACACTAAATTTTATATATTTTCAACCACACCTCCGCCAAACGATGTGTCACTTTAGTGTGACCTTTATCAACAAAGTATACCGTCTGACCATTGCAAATATACGGAAATATACCGTAAATATACCGACCCATCTTGCCGGAAATTGATTCATCCATCTGATCAAAATAGATGTTCGGTGCAGAAAGTCCTAAATATCTAGTAATAGTAAACCTTATATAAAAATCAGCGAACATGATTTCCCATCGAAAAAACAGAACGTGTGTCCATTGTCGACCAGCGGAGTTTGGCAATCATTTCGGTATATTTCCGAGGGAGCAGCAGTATATTCCATTGCGTATTCCGCGGTCCCACTGTTCCCTATACACGCTCGTCTCGCAAATTTCGGCGGTGTGTGTGTGGCCGTCATAGCCTTTTCCACGTTTTTCCTTATTGCTATATAGGGTGCATATATCTGCAATTAGGCCCTTGCCGTGGCGTTGTGTGGCAATTTGTTAAACAAATAGAGCAACTCGCGGGTGCTTTGTGGGCGCATTGGTTCTTTGCAAAGGAGCAGCAGCGACCGGCAAATCGTGCATTCAATAGGAAATAAGCAAGAGCGAGAGAGAGGCGACCAACGACTAGGCGAAAATGGAGGCACAAAAACTCACGGAACTGTTGCGCGCAACTATTGATCCGAATCCCGAGCAGCGCAAGGCCGCCGAGGATCAACTGGCCCAGGTATGTCCTTAATTCTGAATCCTCCCTCCCCCCTGCAGCGCGACAAACAAATGCAAAATACCTTTGCGAATGGCGCCATCGTCGAAAACCATGTGCTTTTTTAATTGTTCGCTTTTAACCTCCCATCCCATCCCTCTCTTTCTATCATTGCACTGCACATTGATATGTATGTGTGTGCGTGTGTCAGTATCTCCATGTGTGTGTGTGGTTGTGGGTGTAGCGGGTGAAATGGGGCCTCTCCCTCCACCAACAGTAAAATGATATCGGTCGAAGGAGAAAGGGCAACTTTATTGGTTTTAACAATCATCTATCAATAACCTTCTGGCAGGCAGGGGAGTTCCACCGCGCCCATTGCCTGCACCGCAACAAGTAATTTTTCCCCCGATTTCATGTATGGCAACCATAGCCAGGCTCCAGCCTGGTACTGTGGGTGTGGAATGTGTTTTATCCGTTACATTTTGAAGTCTATTTTGCACTCTTACGCAATCAAATTTCCAGATTAAACGAGTTTCCAGCTTGCAGAGCGGAATCTTAATTAGAGACATTTTCATTTGACATCAATTATCCAATTGCTTTGGCTCCACTGTTCCATGGGCATGCTCATTAAAACTGAGTCAGCATCTAACGATTTGCATGCTAGTCCCTCCCACCACCCCCTAACTCGTAATTGTATTGGTTAATTAACTTTATCAGCATTTATGGGAAATTGTCGTCGAGCCACTGGCGGCTCGGCGGCTCTGCTGCCTCTCTGCCCATATTCATTGGAGGATTGCGAACAGAATTTAAAGTGGTGGCTCGGCTCGGGTCGGCCGGCGGGTGCCATCGATACGGCATTGGGATTGCTTAACCCATTGTGGCCCGCATTACTCATCCCGCCCCACCAATGCCAGCGCCAACAGCTGTGTAAACAAATCAAGGAAAATGGGGAAAATAATTTACATTTGATTTTCATTGAATTTCTCTTTCGCAGATACACAAAATCATTGGATTTGTGCCCACCATACTTCAGATTGTTATGCAAACGACACTGGAGCAGCCGGTGCGGCAGGCGGGCGCGGTCTACTTGAAGAATCTGATCAACAGCAGCTGGTCGGACCCTGAGGCAAAGCCGGGTGAGCCCATACCATTCTCCATACACGAACAGGATCGGGCCATGATCCGTGGCACCATTGTGGATGCCATTGTGCATGCCCCCGAATTGATCAGGTAAGCAAGAGGCTCGTAGGGCTTTTCCTCCTGACTAACTTTCGGCTTTGTTTTGTTCTCTCTTCAGGGTTCAGCTTTCCGTCTGCGTTAATCACATCATCAAGAACGACTTCCCCGGTCGCTGGCCCCAGGTGGTGGACAACATCAGCATCTATCTGCAGAACCAGGATCTGAATGGCTGGAATGGAGCGCTGCTCACCATGTACCAGCTGGTGAAGACGTACGAGTACAAGCGATCCGAGGAACGGACACCGCTCAACGAGGCCATGAATCTGCTGCTGCCGATGATCTATCAGCTGATAATCAGGCTGCTCAACGAGCAGTCAGAGCAGTCGGTTCTCCTCCAGAAACAAATACTCAAGATCTACTACGCCCTCACGCAGTACAGCCTGCCGCTGGATCTCATCACCAAGGAGATATTCTCGCAGTGGATGGAGATCTGTCGCCAGATAGCGGATCGCGAGGTGCCCGATTGCTCGCACCTGGACGAGGACGAACGCACCGAATTCCCCTATTGGAAGACCAAGAAGTGGTCCCTACACATCATGGTCCGAATGTTCGAACGGTGCGTTGAACTACGTCCCAAAGGAACCTAATTATTGTTACTCTCTTCATTCATTTTGTAGCTATGGCAGTCCCAGCAATGTGGTTAGTGAAAAGTACCAAAAATTCGCTGAATGGTATTTGCCGACCTTCAGCCAAGGTGTTCTGGAGGTGCTCCTAAAGATCCTCGATCAGTACCGCAATAGAGTCTACGTCTCGCCGCGTGTCCTCACCGATGTGCTGAACTATCTCAAGAATGCGTTAGGATCCATGACTTTCTGCTTCTCTTTTTGACTTGCTCTAATAATTTCCTGTTTGCAGCGTTAGCCACGCGTACACCTGGAAGCTGATCAAGCCACATATGGTGGCTGTCATACAGGATGTCATCTTTCCCATTATGTCCTTCACGGACTCCGATCAGGAGCTGTGGGAGAGCGATCCCTATGAGTACATTCGCTTGAAGTTTGGTAGGCAGAGAAAACGAATCCCATTCAATCTCTGTGGCTAACTTTGTTTCCTTTTGCAGATATTTTCGAGGATTATGCTACACCCGTGCCGGCTGCCCAATCGCTGCTGCACTCCGTCTGCAAGAAGCGGAAGGGTGTCCTGCCCAAGGCCATGGCCACAATTATGCAAATTATCACCTCTCAGCAGGCGGACAACAAGCAAAAGGACGGAGCCCTGCACATGATCGGCACCCTGGCCGATGTGCTGCTGAAGAAGGCTCTGTACCGGGACCAGGTGGAGTCCATGCTGACGACGTACGTTTTCCCCGAGTTCCAGAATCCCGCTGGACATATGAGGGCGCGTGCCTGCTGGGTGCTGCACTATTTCTGCGATGTGCAGATCAAGAATCCGCAGGTGCTGGCTGAGATCATGCGACTAACGACTAACGCTCTGCTAACGGACAAGGAGCTGCCCGTGAAAGTGGAGGCTGCCATTGGGCTGCAGATGTTCCTATCGTCGCAGGACGACGCGCCGCCCTATGTGGAGGCGCAGATCAAGGAAATCACCAAGGAGCTGCTGACCATCATCCGAGAAACGGAGAACGAGGACCTAACGAATGTCATGCAAAAGATCGTCTGCACCTTCACCACGCAGCTGCTGCCGGTGGCCACCGAGATCTGCCAGCACTTGGCCACCACTTTCAGCCAGGTGCTCGAGTCGGAGGAGGGTTCCGATGAGAAGGCCATCACCGCCATGAGTCTGCTCAACACAATCGAAACCCTGCTGAGTGTGATGGAGGAGCATCCCGAAGTGCTGCTCAATCTGCATCCCATTGTCATCAATGTGGTGGGTCACATATTCCAGCATAACATAACCGGTAGGAGAGAGGGAGAGCTCTGCTAAGAGTCAAAATAGGGACTGATTTCTAACCTTTATTTTCCCACACAGACTTCTATGAGGAAACTTTCTCGCTGGTTTACGATCTGACGTGCAAGGCCATCTCCCCGGAAATGTGGCAAATGCTCGAGCTTATCTATCAGGTATTCAAGAAGGATGGCATCGATTACTTCATCGACATTATGCCAGCACTGCATAACTATGTGACAGTGGATACACCAGCCTTCCTTTCCAATCCCAACCGTCTGCTGGCCATACTCGACATGTGCAAAACGGTACAGAGAAATAGCTCCCAAATCGAACCTTTTTCATTACAATTCTGTTCTCTCTCCCTCGATAGATGCTCACTGGTAATCCTGGCGAGGATCCAGAGTGCCATGCGGCCAAACTGATGGAGGTCATCATTCTGCAGTGCAAGGGACAAATCGATTCGGTGATACACATGTTCGTGGAGCTGGCATTGTCGCGGCTTACGCGTGAGGTTCAGTCCTCGGAGCTGCGCACCATGTGCCTGCAGGTTGTTATTGCGGCGTTGTACTACAATCCTCAGCTGCTGCTCACCATTCTGGACAAGATGTCGCAGCCGAATAACGAGCCAATTAGTTCGCATTTCATCAAGCAATGGCTGCACGACACCGACTGTTTCCTGGGGTAAGACTGTGGTCCCGCCTTTGTGTGTGTTTCCTGTTTAACCGCCAGTATTCCTTTTGCAGCATTCACGATCGCAAGTTGTGTGTCCTGGGACTGTGTACGCTCATCTCGCTGGGCGATGCCAAGCCGCAGGTGCTGAGTGAGGTGGCTGTCGAGATTGTGCCCTCGTTGATACTGCTCTTCGATGGCTTGAAGAGAGCCTACGAGTCGCGGGCACAGGAGGACGAAGAGGAGGAGGAGGAGGAGGATGGCGATGACTGTGAGGAGGCTCTGTCCAGCGATGAGGACGACATGGACGAAATGGCGCCCAACTACTTGGACAAGCTGGCTGAGTTCACCAAAGCGAAAGCGGGTGAGGCTGGCTTTGAGGTCAAGGCGGAGGTCAAAGATGATGATGATGAGTCGAACGATGATGCTGAGGAGTCTGTGGAGGACCTCAACGAGACGGGTCTCGAGACATTCACGACGCCAATTGATGACGAGGAGAACGATAGCGCAATCGATGAATATTGGACGTTTAAGGAAGTTATCACAGGTTCGTTTTCTAGATGATTCTGCCACAGAGATTTATCTTTACTGACTCCTGTGTTTCCCTTAGCACTTTCTGCCCAAGATCAGGCCTGGTATGCGCTGCTGACGTCAAACCTTACACCTGAACAGGCAAGGGCGCTGCAGGATGTGGTCGTGACCGCCGATCAGCGAAAGGCGGCCAAGGAATCGAAGTTGATCGAGAAGCAGGGCGGCTTCGCCTTCCCCCAGACAACAGTTCCCTCATCCTTCAAGTTCGGCTCCTAATTGAAGTGAAATTGACGCCACCCAACCAGAGACTTGGTTCGGTTTCTGACTTGATCGTTTCTCATATTCTTTCCAAAAACGAAAACAAAAAAAAAACAAAAAACACTAAAAACAAAACCCACAAACTAAAACACTGAATTAGGGCATGATGATTATAGCTTTAAGGCATTCTCTTGGTTTCCGTAGTACATTCTGTGTACTAAGCAGCATGCGCTGCCGCTGCGACAGTCCCCCGCCCCCTCCCTCGTACCGGGATAATCGCATATATTTATTGTAGATGTATATTTTTACTGTCTATTTCTTGGCAACTCCATGCCAACTAAATTATGATAACTTAAGTCGAAAAAAAGAGTCCACACTGTAAATCTTTGTATGTAAACGAAACGAGACAAAAGAAGACGAGGAAATCTCATCAAATGAGATTGTACGAACACCCCCGTCGTACGTCCCCCTACCAAGAACTCCGAAACAAATGGTCAGAGAATGATAATTCAACGCAGAGCATTTCACTTACATTTTCCTTACACACACACACAAAAACACACATTACGCGTATATTATGTAAATGGATCGATATTTTTGAAAAATAAAATCATTTTTAACGTTTGAAGTTGAAGGTAAATAAATTTAAATGTTTGCTGCTTTGACCGCCAACAAATAGAAAAAGAAAGCCAAAATGTCAACACCGGTAAGAGTGCTGTAGGTCGCCAAATGCATGACACTGCTGTTCCGGGTGATTTATGGTATATTTTGAGAATGCGGTATATTTGATCCGCGGTCACACTGACTATTATTGTTTACAAACCAAAATAACAATAATTTAAAGAAAAACATGAAGATAGCGATAGAAGGATGTGCGCACGGTGAACTGGATCGCATCTACGACACAATAGCATGCATTGAGAAGGAGAGCAACACAAAGATCGATCTGCTGCTATGCTGCGGCGACTTTCAGTCCACTCGCAATCTGGAGGATCTGCAAACGATGGCTGTACCGAAAAAGTACCTGGATATATGCACATTTTACAAGTGAGTAGCAACGAAAGTGCACTTTATATACCATTTATAACGTTCCCAAATGTCTTTTCAGATATTACAGCGGTGAGTGCGTAGCTCCCGTGCTGACCATTTTCATTGGCGGCAACCACGAGGCTTCGAACTATCTGCAGGAGCTGCCCTACGGCGGCTGGGTGGCCCCAAACATATACTACCTGGGCTATGCGGGAGTGGTCAATGTGAATGGCGTTCGCATTGCAGGCATCAGCGGCATCTTCAAGGGTCACGACTTCCTGCGCGGCCATCACGAGTTCCCGCCCTACACAGAGTCCACGTGCCGCAGTGTCTACCACGTGCGCCAGCTGGAGGTGTTCCGGCTGAAGCAGCTTTCGGGAAAGATCGACATCTTTCTGTCGCACGACTGGCCCACCGGCATCTACGAGTACGGCAACAAGGCCCAGCTGCTGCGGAAGAAGCCTTACTTTGCGGCAGACATGGAGAGCGGACAGCTGGGGAGTCGGCCGCTGGAGGAGCTGCTGAAGGTGGTGCAGCCATCCTACTGGTTCGCCGCACACTTGCATTGTAAATTTGCCGCCCTAGTGCCACACTGCAGCAGCAAAGTCCCAAGCAAAGGGGGTGACGGCGCTTCGAGCAGCAGCAGCAGCAGTGAGAGCGAAGATGAGGCGGAGGGTTCCACTCGAGCCTCGAGGCTGCCACCCAAACCGGTGGCTGTGACAAAGTTTCTTGCTCTGGACAAGTGCCTGCCACGACGAGCATTCCTCCAAGTGCTGGACATACCCAGCGAATCGACTGAAGGCGCGAGACCCACATTCGAGTACGATGCCGAGTGGCTGGCCATCCTGCAGAGCACAAATCATCTCATTTCGGTGAAGGAGAACTACTACTACCTGCCGGGCAAGAAGGCGGGCGCCATCACAGAGCGCTTTGATTTCACACCCACCGACGAGGAGCTGTCCGCGCTGAGCGCCAAATTCCAGAGCCTCACGATACCGGAGAACTTCCAGCGCACGGTGCCTGCCTTCGATCCGCAGCAGCAGCGCAACTACAAGCACCAGGCCGTGGGTCAGCCCAAGGCGCAGCTCAACCCGCAGAGCAACGAATTCTGTGCCGTCTTGGGCGTGGATGATCCACTCTGTCTGGCACTGCTGGCTAATGGCAAGGATCTGCCAGAAGTTGCAGTCGCAGACGTGGCGAAAAAGCCAGAGGAAACCATTGAGTTGGAGGCTGAAGAACCCATCGGAGAGAGCGCCTGCTCACCTCCACCGACTGAGCCAACTGAGCTGGTGGCACCCATCAAACGTAAACTGAACCTGTCCCTGCCAGCGCCGACTGTTACAGCTGTAAAAGATGACAACGTGATAGAGCTGCCCGAGGAAGATGAGCAGGAAGTGGCGCACGCAGAGACGACAGTCGAGGAAGCCATACCTCAGCCAGCGCCCGGCAGTCCGCCCAGCATCAAGAAGCTGAAGCGTCGCAACCAAAACATCTATCAAGCCGCAGACGATGAATAAATTCCCATCTGGGTATCCCGCCAAGAAACATGTTCCGTGACTGCGGAATGAACTTAAAAACAAAAGAGGGGGGCAAAATTTATTGAAATAACACAGAAAATGCTTGCTAGCTTGGGGTCCAGGGTCCACACTGCGCTTCACTGCGTCTCTGGCACGTTCTCGGCATAGGCTTCGTCCGCGCACTTGAAGGCACATTTCAGCACGGACTTTGGCGTGTCCACCACATCGCAGTAGTAGGTGGGCGGCGAGGGGATGCAGTGTAGCTGGAGTTGACCCGCTTCCACCAAGGGCTGATAGAAGCGGCAGCTGCGTGGGCCATAGAGGGGCATGTCCACGTCGTAGGGCGGACTGAGTATGTCGAAAAAGGCGGCCACACCGCCGCCCGCCTCGGTTATGTGGTGATAGTTTCGCTTGCGTGGCGTGAGCATGGCGCTGGGGCTGTGCTGTGACACCAGGCAGGGCTCCTCGGCATTCACCTTCACCACGACAGGGTCCGTGTCGTAGTGCAGCGGCTCATCGGGCCCCAGCTGCTGTGTGTAGCTTTGGACGAGCAGCTGGCCCCAGATGCAGCGCAGCAGGCCGAACATCATGGGATGATCGTGCAGGGGAATGGAGCTGGAGCCGCGCACAATGAACAGGCTCATGGAGAAGCGCTCGTCCTCGAAGATGTGCATGTAGCTGCAGGGCGCACGTCCCTGGGCCTGGGACGGCGCCCCCGAGTGGGGCCGGAAGAGGTCCTCCTTGATGTGAAGATCGCGATAGGTGAGCTCGTCTGTTAGCTGCTTCAGCAGCTGCAGATTGGCATTGAAACTGGCGTGGTTGGCCCGATCGAATGTCTTGAAGGCCTGCCGCAGAACATTCATGAAGTGGGTCGTCATATTGCTACCTGATTTGTTGGGTTTTATCAGTAATACACTCGTGTTGGTGCACTGACGTCAGACGTATTTTATCCCTAGCTGCACGTCCGCCCAGTGAGAGTTCGGAAAGCAACGGAATTGGCACCAAGCGACTAAAATTTTTGGGTCGCACGGCTACAAATCATATTGAGATAAACAAAAAGAATTCACAGCTGACATACGACAGTGTTGGGCAATGATTATCTTTCCACGATGGTTAAAATTTGATGTTTTTATTTAAATTTGAAGAAAAAGCTAGTTGTAATAGTGTATAATTGCAGAAGGACTAGAAGCCCCGTTCCTTGGACTGTGTGGCATGTGTCAGTATCCACGACTTGTAGTCGCGTTTCTTCATTGACATTTGCTTGTGGCGCGGATGCGTGGGGCAGATGACATAACCGCGTTCCTGGCGCACCACAATGTAACAATCCTTGCAGCGTCTCTTTAGGCGTCCCTTCACTTTAAACCCGGCAACCTGCTGCAGCAGCGTCGAGGCCGGTGTCAGCAGTCCTGTGGTTGCAACAGGACTTGTGTTGGCCACCAGTTGTATTTGGTTTCTGTTGTACATCGTTCCGGTTGTGTTGACCGTGGGACGCATTAGGACGTGAAAGCCACGTGCGGCACTGAGGCCACTCCACAGACGAGAAGTTTGAAGTAGTTTGCTAGCAAAGGACATCTGAAAATGGGGTTTTCATTGAAATTCCATCAAAATCGTTGGCAAAAACACTCACCTCTTGGCTAAATAAACCCTTGACCGATAACAACAACAATCTTTGATGATTAGCCAGCACTGGTTGCAATCGATAAATTTCTAAGCTTCTGCTAATTTGTGGTTTTAAAATTTCAAGTAGGAATAATACACATACAAATTAGCCTTTAGGTTATTCGCAGTTAAATGTTATTCATAGAATCGGTAGAATGCCTTTTATACAGTTATCTTCCATGGATCTTGTTAGAGTGTATGCTTAAACGGAAATATTCGATTGATTGTGCACTCAATATTGTGTTCAATCAATATTGATGACTTCCAATAGGGGATCGATTTTCAGGTCGGAGGGTTCGATCCTGGAACGCTTGCATTTTGTTGGGCCGGCTTCCTCCTCGTCGGACGAGTCCAGAATCTCTGTGATATCCTCCTCCTCTTCCATAGCTTCGCTGGGCTTGCGCTTGATGGCCGTCTTGGGAGTACTCTCCACGGAAAGGTTATCTGTGGCCACGATCATGACATCCTCATCGTTGTCCTCCTCGATCACCAGACAATCATCGTCGTCGTCGTCTTCTATTTCGGTGGGACGACTACGTTTCGAGGTGGAGGGACCATCATCTGCACCATTCGCTGAACGTTTTCGTTCCTCCTTTGCCTTGGCGGTTTCCTCTTCTGCTGTTTCCTTCTTCGGCTGCTCCTTTGTGGGCTGCAGCTGCTTGGCATCGGCCACCACCTCGAAGAGCGGATCATCTCGCTCTGCATTGAAGTGTGAGATAATTATGCTCAGATTGTAATTCTGATGGAAGTCGTCACAGCTGAGAATAGTGCCGTCAACAACGTTCAGTTCGTGCAGCAGCTTCGAGTCGTTCTCTGTCGTTTCATCCTCCTCCGAGGAGAGCAGAATAGTGGCGGTGCCCATCATATTCACATCTGGATGCAGCATGTTGAGTGTTTTGATCAGCACATCGTCGCGCAGCTCCTTCATATGCACACGCTTCGTGTCGATGCGCAGCGTAATGGCCGGATCTAGGGCGCAGACATAGCAATTGGGATTGGGGCCTGCCAACGAGGCGTCTGGCACGAGGAACTGGCCGCGTGCATTGGGCCGAAGGCGAGCATAGACAGCTTTGCACTGTTCCCATTTGGCTTGCAGCACATTAAAGGTTCGCAGCACAGAGATGCCAGCAGTGATGGCATTTGTTGTGGCAATGGCCGGAATAATATTCCCTGCCATTGACTTGATTTCGAATCTGGACTTGCGCTCAATGTTGAAGATGTAGGAGCGCACGTTGGCGCAGGCGGCCACAAAGTCCATGGCTGGCTGGTCGTCCTTGTCCCAGGAAAGCGTCTCTCCCTCTGCCTCCTGCTTGAGGAAGGCTGCAGCCAGCTCCTTCAGTGCATTGGCAAAGACATGGGCGCACTCCTCCACGGTCCATACCTTGTGATGCTGCCGTGCAAACTCTGGCTGGACATCAGTTGTGCCCTCGGGCACCAGAGTATCCCAGGAGACGGGCACTGGGGGCTTGCGCGACGTCCAGAGATGGGACATTTTTAGCAAGTAGTTGATGTCCTCATCGAAGAACTTGTTGAAGAGCTGCCCGGCATCGTAGTCGCAGTCCTTGGCCCACTGGCGAGTGTTGATGCGCACAACATTGCCATTGGTAGCGTCCTCCTCCTCCTTCTCCTCCATTGGCTTCTTCCCATCACCGTCACCGTCTCCACCTACAGCTGCATCTGCTTCTTGTGGCGGCCCCTGGGCATCAGGATCGGCAGCATCTGGCGAAATGTCTTCATCGTCGACCGATTCGCCAAAAAGTTGACTGAAATGGAGTGGCGTTAGTCTTAGAATTGATTATTGAATGGACTCTACTCACTTGAAGAGATGCTTGGCCCACACAATGCAATGGATGGGCTCCGAGGGAGTGTTGCGGATGGTGCAGCCTGGAAATGTGCGCTGCTTCTCCTTGGGCGTGCACTCGTAGCACTGGGTGAGGCCCCGCTTGATCAGCTCCACCTGTCCATTGTAGCCCGAGGTGCCACTCTCGATCAAAGGAACCTCCGCATTCAGACACATGCGATTCACATGATTGCGGGCGGCACGATTGTCCAGAGCGCTGAGGATCACATCAAACTTCTGGAAGAAGCTGACGCCGTACTGCGAGCTGCAAAGCAACAGTAGAGTACGGAAAAAAATACGAACAATTCATAGACACTTACGCTGTGACGCTGTCATGGTGCGCTATAATCTTTGCATCCGGATTGAAGCTCAATGCACTTTCCCGTGCCACACGGGCCTTTGACTTGCCGACGTGTTCGCGATGAAAGAGAAATTGACGATTGAGATTGCTCAGGTCAATGGTGTCCAGATCGATCTAAATGGAATGGATGAGACCATTAGCAATGCAAAGCATCCACAATATTCCACAGAAACTCACAATTTCAATGTCGTGAAAGCCGCTGAGCACAAGGTTCTTGAGGACCTCGCAGCCTATGCCGCCGGCGCCCACAACCAGCACCTTGGACTTTTTCACCAACTCCTGCAATGTGCCTGGGAGTACACCATCGATAGCGGCAGCCATTTTCTATGCAATAAAGCTTCTTAGTTTGAGAAATATCTTATTTCAACGTGAAAATTTACGATTTTCGAAATTTGCAAGTGACGCTGCCGGCAAGAGTGTTGGAAAGTTCCTAAGTGCAGACTTTTTAGGGATGGACAAATATGAATTGATGCCTTTGGATGCTATCTGCTATGGGATAGCCTGTACTATTTAAAGGCAATAACCTTAAATCTTTTAGTCAAATATATATTTAAAAGCCTTCGTAACATAATGTATCATATCATATCCAGATATCTTAGTAGCTTATATTGTGGAAAATGTATGCATCAGTCGGGTGAAATCATAGTTTCAGGGCTGCGAGCCATAGTTAGCTTTAATATCAAAATTGGGGAATATTAAATCTAGTAATTTCCTACAATGTCATTCGTTTTTTATTTTGGTCGTCCTGGTTCATTTTAGGAATCAACCATCGCGAAGGTCGATACTATCGATGGTCGTTAAATTGTTCAACCATCGATAGTATCGATTTATCTCCCAGCCCTAACTGACACTAACAAAAATATTTTCCTGACAAAGTTTTTGTGTGTGCTACGAAAGACGACCTGCAACTGCAATTGATTGCAATTGCGTGTGAGAAGTCGATACCAAAATCAATTGCGGCATACGGTGAAAATAGAATAATGGCCGAAGTGCGTCGCAGAAAGGAGGCGGTCTCCGATGAGGCTGCTGCTCAAGCTGAGGCTGCTAAACGCCACTCGTCTGCAGCTGACTCTTCAGACCATGTAAGTGTCCAATTAGCTGGCTGCTCTCCCAGGCAATGACTCCTATGTGGAGCAGACCAATTCCTTGCCTCGTTCCCCATTCAATTTGCATAATTCATTGGAGCGCAAAGAAGAAAAAACATAAGAAACCAATGTGTGTATACCCATACCAGTGAATATGTATGTACACCCATATGTTGTGCGCGTTGTGTGTGTGTGCCGTTTGTTATTCTCTGACGCAAAAGCAGGTGGGCGCAATTGGGGTGGAATTAACAAGAGGTGAGTCGCTCCGGCTCTCTTCCGTTACTTTCACTCCATGACGGAACTCCAGGCTGTCCCTTCAGAGAGCGCCCTCTTGCGTTTACTACTTGATATTTATGCCCCTTGGTCGCAGGAGAGAGAGAGAGAGCGCAGGCCAGCAGGCAAAAATCCAATAACTTATACCCCCTACCCCCTTCCCATGGGCTGCAGCAATGTAACGCCATTATTTCTTGCTTTCAAATCCAATTAGATAGATTCCAGCCATTACGGAAGCGCCCACCCCTTATGGGAGAGGTCGCCCGTGGCGTACCGTCCACTTTCTGCAATGGTTCCGGCTTTATTTCGTCTCTCTGATAAGAGCACCTTCTTTGCCCTGCACCCCACATGGCTTCTTATCAATGAATTGGCAACAAACAAAACACGCCACCGAAAATCCCACAATTTGTCTTTCTCTCTCTATGTCCGCTGTGTGTATGTTTGTGTTTGTGTGTGTTGGGGTCTTGGATAAATAGCGGCATATCGTTGGCTGATATTCTGATTATGGTTATATAGCCATAGTATATATTTTGGACTTTGAACGGCGGCCCCCTCGTTAAAAATGTATAAGCTTCACCCCCTGGCCCGAGAAATTGCAATTCTAATGTTTTCTGTTTTGTCCGCCACGCTTCGCAGGTGGACTCTGAGGAGGAGAAAATTCCCGAGGAGAAATTCGTTGAAGAGCTGGCCAAGAACCTACCCCAGGGCACGGACAAGACACCAGAGCTATTGGATTCGGCACTGAAGGACTTACCCGATCGGTATGTGGCAGAGTATCGAATCATTTCCAAAAATAAATTGCCCGGAAAGCCCCACAGCTGGGTGCAGGCAGTGGCAAATATTTTTAACAAACAGTACAAATAATAATAATAATTCATTTTTGTAATTTTTCCATTTGGCAGCTGGAAGAACTGGGTCATCCGCGGCATATTCACATGGATTATGATTTGTGGCTTCGCATTGATCATCTACGGCGGTCCGCTGGCCTTAATGATCACGGTGGGTTCAATGGCCAGTTTCGCCGTGGAATTCTTGAGTCTTATCTAATCTATTTGGTTTCTATTGCACAGACATTGCTGGTGCAGGTGAAGTGTTTCCAGGAGATCATCTCGATTGGCTACCAAGTGTATCGCATACACGGACTTCCCTGGTTCCGCAGTCTCTCCTGGTACTTTCTGCTCACATCCAATTACTTTTTCTATGGCGAGAACCTGGTTGATTACTTCGGCGTGGTCATCAATCGTGTGGTAAGTAGAGCAGTTTCTAAATTTAATTGGGGATCCTAATCCATTTCGCTTTCAGGAATATCTCAAGTTTCTGGTGACGTACCATCGCTTCCTCTCATTCGCCCTGTACATTATTGGCTTCGTTTGGTTTGTGCTGTCGCTGGTGAAGAAGTATTACATCAAACAGTTTAGCCTGTTTGCCTGGACACACGTCTCGCTGCTGATTGTCGTCACCCAGAGCTACCTCATCATTCAGAACATATTCGAGGGGCTTATTTGGTTCATTGTGCCCGTGTCGATGATTGTCTGCAATGATGTCATGGCGTATGTGTTTGGTTTCTTTTTCGGGCGCACACCCCTCATCAAGCTCAGTCCCAAGAAGACCTGGGAGGGCTTCATTGGTGGTGGTTTTGCCACAGTTCTCTTTGGGATTCTCTTCTCCTATTTCCTATGCAACTACCAGTACTTTATATGCCCCATACAATACTCTGAGGAGCTCGGACGCATGACGATGAGCTGTGTGCCCAGCTATCTATTTACGCCGCAGGAATACAGCCTGAAGATTGTACGTAGTCGTGTATCCTGTTTAATGCTCTATGATTAATATTAACTCTTTGCTTTGCAGTTTGGCATTGGCAAGTCTTTGAACGTTTATCCCTATATCTGGCACTCGATTTCTCTGAGCTTGTTCAGCTCGATTATTGGACCATTTGGCGGTTTCTTTGCTTCCGGTTTTAAGCGCGCTTTCAAGATCAAGGTGAGTGTGGAAGCTCTAGAGAGTTGATCTATGGTTACTTTTCATTATGCGTTGCAGGACTTTGGTGACATGATTCCCGGTCATGGTGGGATTATGGATCGTTTCGACTGTCAATTCCTGATGGCCACCTTTGTCAACGTTTATATATCGAGCTTCATTAGAACCCCATCGCCGGCGAAGCTACTCACACAGATCTACAATCTAAAGCCCGATCAGCAATTCCAAATTTATCAATCGCTTAAGGATTCCCTGGGCGATATGCTAAACTAAACACACAACAAAAACTATAACAAAATCAACAAACCGTTCACTGCGGTTAACCCTTTACCCATTAGATTAAAAACAGACAACAAAAAAGAGTTTTGCTTTAGTCGTACGTTCTCTATGTGTAAATGAAATACTGGTATATCCTGTATAGATGGCAAGCACTTTAGGCTGCCACATCAACTAGTTTTATATTAAGTGCATAATTAATTGTTATGTTAGATTTTGTTGCTACATTTTAGATGATTTTCCCCTAATCAAAACGCAACCCCAAACCCCAACCCACCTAAGATATTCTGATTTGGCATTAGGTTCTGTGTGCTGCTGCTGCTCCCCATTCTATGAAGCGATTCCATTAATTTTAAAGCTTAAGCAGAACCATAGCAGAACTATGAATTTATAATAATCGATTGTGTGTGTGTTGTTAGTGAATTTACTTACTATTTACTATAATTACTACTACTACTAATAATATTTACTATGACTTAGAGATTGACAAGGATTCGGTGCGGCTGGAGAGGGCAACACTTACAAAACATTAACATACAATCGAAGTGCATTTTTTTTGGGAGCCCATACATCCACCTGCAAACCGAAGACTTTTTAATGTAATCTGAAATTATGTGCAATGTTCTTTTGGATGCCTATCATTTATATAGTGCAATATTTATACTCATTCGATTTGGGTAACTTAATTCCAGTCATTTGATTTATTCAACATTTCGTATGTTCCTTTAAATTCATTCACTTATTTCACAAAAAAAAAATAATATACTTATATACTTCATAATATATAGGGAAAGTTTCACATATATAAATCATGTTATATACGAAGGAAACGAAGGCAAAAGGCAGGTCGGCAAAATGTTTTTAAGCAAATTATGTGTACAAAGAAAATGAAACTTTAAGTCCTCTATTAATGTTATTAAACAAACAAAAAATAAACCAAACGATGAGAATATGAATGTAAAACCGACAACGAACTCCTTTCATTATTTCTAAGTATTTTTTGGGCAGGACCGCTTCATGGTCTTCGCCTCCAGGCACTGTAACACGCTTTGTTCAGATTTCTATTTCTATTCCTCGTTCACTGGCGGTTTCACCAGCAGTTTGCTCATCAAAGAGTCTTTCAGATTGGCAACATCCTCACGCTTCAAGTCGAAGTAAACCCCACGCTTGCAGGCATCGTCCAGCAGGTCACGCCACATGGGCACGTTCTGAAAGAAGAGTTTGGATCCCCATTAGATTACAGAATCTCAATTTGTGGCTGAACACTCACCTGTAGATCTTTGAAATTTCCACAGATGATTAGGCAACGTTTGGGCCTGGTAACGGCCACATTGAGTCTCTGGTAGTTGGACAGAAAGCCGCAGCCTTGTGTGCGCGCATTCGAAATGACAACCACATCGCTCTCCGTACCCTGATAGGCATCCACAGTGAGTGGCGGTGGCAGGTTCATGTGGCTGGGCAGCACTTGGCTCAGCGCATAGCATTGGCTGCTGTACGGTGAAATCAGTCCGTAGCCGTAGCGTCTGCTCGGCAAATGCTTTTCCATCTCCGCCAGCAGCTTGGCCACAAAGCGAGCCTCCTCCTCGTTGCTAATGCTTCGAGTTTTCGGATCACTGGTGTCCCTGGTGAAGCCCAGGTTGATGATGGCATAAGGAATCAGCGGTGTTGCCAGCTTGCCCTCTAGGCCCACTTCATTGACCAGCTGAGCGTCGTAGAAGTAGCGATTCGGCCACTTGCAAATCTCCGGATGCATGCGGTACTGCGTCGTCAGTTTGAAGAGTTTTGTGTGCACGGACAGATGGCCAAGCGGATCGTCCGCCTGCTGCCGCTCCAGACTCCGCTGAATGCGATCGAACATTGATCTGGCCAAACCGAACTCGACAGCCCTCTGGGAGAGCACAACGGCAGGCAACTGCTGCGTGTCGCCGACCAATACCAGGTGCGGAATGCCGAAACGCATGGGCAGCAGCGTCCATGGCTCGGTGCACTGTGTGGCCTCGTCAATTAAGCACACATCAAAGTAGTTTATATAGCTAGACAGCTTCACGCACGAGGAGAGTGTGGTGCACACAATGTTGGCTGCTTTTATGTGCGATGAAGCAATATCGAACTCCTCGCGCTGTGTCAGGCGTGGATTTAGCTTGTCCTCGAAGATCTGCAGCTTCCTTATCTTCTCCTGGTACTGGTCGAACAGCCAGGTGCCATTTAGATGTGTATTTCGCATTTCGTTGACCTCCGCTTGCAGCTCGTTGTAGTGCTGCTTGAGAATCACGCGGTTATCGGCACTAATACGATCTCTTTTGTGGTTCCTGGCACACTGGTACTTATGCTCCAGCGAGTAGTGCCGCGACAGCGAACTCATCTTCTCGTGCAACCCATAGCGAAGCATCTCAAAGCGATCCTGCTCACTGAAGTTCTCACGCACCTGATGCAAACGGGAAACAATTGAATCGACGGCCGTGTTGGAATGGGCACAGATGAGTATCTTGCGATCCTTTTTGATGGCCGCCTTTCCATACAAACACTGGAAGCTTATGTTTGCAATAATCATGGATTTGCCCGTGCCTGGGGGACCCTGGATCAACGTAATGCTCGGCTTGGAATCATCTATGACACGCTGATACGTGCTTGCGCAGACCAACTCCTGGTGAGGATTGAGCTTGGCGAAACCCTTGAACACAAACGGTGTTCCATAGCTGGGTATGCTGGCATTCTTCAGCATTTCGGTGGGCTTGATTATCCTGCGATGGAGTGGCGAGCGTGCCAGCTGATCGACAGCTCGCAGTGCGCCCAAATCCACCCTCAAGCTGTCCACCACTGGGCGTGCAGTCAAGAGTTTTATGCCGTTTAATGTTTCCAGCGAAATGCCATCTTTGAGGATTTCGAAAATCAGCTCTTGGCCTGCATAGGGTAAGGCAAAAGGGTGAGTAAGAGTGGGTGGTGGATCACTTTTGATTTGGCTTACCATTTTTAGTTCTTTGCTCACGCAGAGTGGCAAACGTTTCCGGCAGCTTGTCGCCACTTGACAGCGTGTAAAGCATATACTTTGCTGGCGGGTTAATAAAGACTAAAGAGAGAGAGAGATAATCAGAAAACGTATAGAACGTCAGTTACAGAAACTCACCCCGCGTAGTCAGGCAGTAGAAGGATTTTGTTACCTCAACAGGTTGCTGCAGGCAGACCTCAAATGATGGCCTGCCCAACTTGTAGTCCCTTTCGATTGTGGTCAACAGCTCCAGCTTCATCAAAGGCACAAAGTTTCTGCAGGAGAAGGACCAGACAAAGTGTTAGTTAAGAGTGCCATTCAAAAGGCACTTCCACTCACTCCTTGTACTGTTTGACATTCTCAAATTCGGCTGCTATGGGCTTGAGCACATCCGAATCAGCCACAGCATCCACACTGCGCTGCTTCAGCCATTGATTTGACCACTTTAGGATGGTCTCGAAGTGTGACGTTTTGTCGTTGACCTGAAGGCTCGACCAGCGTTCACGCCTCTCCGCGTAAGTGCTGAAGAACAGCAACTCGGTGTCCTTTCTTCCGTTTACGCCGTGCATGGGGCTTTGGCCAATGTATTTCTCAACGAAATAGATCACAGGTTTGTCGTTGAATCGCACGCGTTTTGACATCTTCTGGCACCTCAACTTCTCCTCCATATCCTTCTCCATGCTGGCGAAGGTGGTTCGATTGCAGGTGCGCTGGTTTCTGGCATACTCGGCCTCCTTGCGCTCTGGCGGACGCCAGTTCCGCCGGGGCAGAGGCAGGGAATCAGGTGCCTTAATCTGCTGTGAGAAGGTCTCAGAGTCAATGGTGGCACGTCGGTTCTTCAGTGGTGGTTCGGGTGCATCCAGCTTGGCCACCTTTGAGGGAGGCAGTCCATTGATGCTCTCGGTGAGGAACGCCCCACGATTCGAATTGGCTACCTTTGGCACAGTGGTTGTGGCCTTTCTCTTGCTGCTGCCTGGCGCGTGCTCCCCTTCGACTGGCTTCTTCTCTGTTAGTTTTTTGAGCGCTTCGCGCCGCTTCTCCTTTGTTTCGACATCAACTGGGTTCTTCGCTTTTGGCTTCTCCTTCCATTTGGCATTCATTTCCGCCTGATAGTCCAGGAATCGCTGGTGGTCCAAAATCTTGGCCTTGGGCACTGCCGAAACGCCGCGCAGCTTGCCCCGATACTTGGGCAACGAAGGAGCCTCAATCACTTCGGGTCTCCTAATCTGCTTCATGTCCATCCCGCTGACAATGCTTGTGACCAGGTCTGGTTCGTCTTGGGGTTTCTCATAGTAGCACGAAATGGCTCGGCTGCGAAGTCGTGCATTGGGCTCTTTTTTTGATGGAGATTTCTCCTTTGGCTTGGCTGCTGGCTCATTCTCTTTCGAGCTCTTCACAACTTTTTCTTTGGCTTTGTCCTCCTCCTCAAAAGCGTCATCAAACTGTTCGCGAGAGACGGCAACGGTTGATCGTCGCTGGGAGATTCTGGATATCTTCTTCGCCACTTCAGGCTCCGCTTTTGGTCCCTCCTTGCGCTTAGAAGGAGAATCTTTTTTTTTCTTAGAAGAACCCTTCGCCTTTGAGTGATTCTTGGAAACGGCAGGCTCCACTTTATCTTTGATTTTCTCTACGGAAGGAGCTTCCTTTTTCTCCTCCTCAAAAGCGTCAGCAAACTGTTCGCGAGAGACGGCAACAGATGAACGTCGCTGGGAGATTCGGGACTTCTTAATGGAAGCTGCAGATGGCTCGGCTTTTGGCGCTTCCTTTCGCTTGGAAGGATAATCTTTCTCCTTCGCTTTTGCTTGATTTTTGTTGGAAGCTGCGGACTCCACTTTGTCTTTGGCTTTGTCTACGGAAGGAGCTTCTTTTGGCTCCATGCTACAAGTTTCAGCAAACTCTTCATGAGAGACGGCTACGGTGGATCGTCGCGTGGTTTTGTTCACTAAAGGTACATCCTTTGGTTTCTCCTTTAAAGTGCCAAGCAACTCTTCGCGGGACACTGTTACGCATAGTCGTCGATGGACAATTCTGGATTTCTTGCTGTCAGCTGCTGGTTGCTCCGCTTCGGCTTTCTCCACAGAAGAAGCTTCTATCTCCATAGAAGAAGCCTTCAGCTTTGAATGGTGCTTGGAAACGGCAGGCTCTACTTTAACTGTGGTTTGAGGAGATTCTTTAGGTGTTTCGAGAGAAGTTTCAGCCAAGTCTTCGAAGGAGACTGCAATGGTTGATCGTCGACTGGAGATTCTGGACTTCTTGTTATATTTGCAGGCCATAACAGGTTCCACATTGGCTTTCTTTGGTGAAGGAGTTTTTTCTGGGGCAGAAACGTCCGCTTCCTCCGTTATTGGGTTAGCCAGCAGTTCTATCTCCATGGAAATATCCAATGCTATTTTCTCTGGGGTTTGGACAATTTTTGACTTTTTGGATGCGTCAGGAATTGTTTCATCCAGGGAGGATACGCCGTTCAAGGCTTCATTGATCATGTTACCGAAGTCCCAATTATCCCAATTATCCCAATCATCTTCTGAGCTGAGCGCCGTCTCGGGAATGGTGTCTGCCTGATCCTTACGCGGGCGCCGCGTGAACAATTGGCACTCGTCTTCGGTGGTGCCAACGGACTTTGAGCGAAGGAGAGATGGTTTTAGGGCTGCCTTGTCCGCTGCGAACGAGAGAAAATTGTGAGATAAAGGTTTCAAGAAATAGAGTAGAAAATATTTACCCTTGTGGATGTTGGGCGTGGATGAATCGTCCTCATCCGAGCTGGAATCAATGCGCAGTGGCTTGGAGTATTTGGGAAAGAGGCGAGAGGAAGGCACATCCTCTTCATCATCGCTGGAGTCCAGCATGCGAAGCGCTTTCGGCAAAATGCGGAATTGCATTTGAGATTGAAAATCTTCCTCCGCGTCAGATTCGGTCAAGGGATATGACTGTGACAGAGCGTCGGGTGTTTTCTGGCTGAGCAGCTTGTTGGACCAGTCGGCCACCTTGCTGCAGAGATCGTCATCGTCGCTGTCGGAGATCACAATGACGTCTTCCTCATCATTCAAGGGAGACAAGGATGAGCTGCGGTGGCTGCACTCATTGTTGGTCAACTCAAAAAAGTTCTCCTCGCCATCGCTGAATGCCATCTCGTCCTTCATTTCTTGCAGGACCGCCTGGGACATTGCCATGTCCTCATCATAGTCGTCCACGGCTTGCGCCGACAAAGGCGGATGCGGACAGGGCGGTAGCATGCTGCCGGCTGTCTCGTTCGCTTGCTGACAGGGCGGATCCTTCGCCTTGTTGTTATCCTCATTATCTTCCAGCTCAATGACTTGACCATCGAGCAGATTTGCGACTGGCAGTGCTTGCTTCTCTTTCGGCAAGTGATTGTATAAATACGGATTAATGCTCAGCACACTGCCGATAATGGCCTCATCCGCCTCACCAAAGATGCTCGTTATGTCTTGGGCCGTCTTCACCCACTCCGCCTTTACTTGTGGCACCTTTGGAAGGTGCAGGATCGGATGTGTACCGGCTTTGGATGTAGTAGGACCCTCCTTCTCAGTTTCTTTGGCGGCAGTAGTTGCCTCGCTTGGAATATTTGCAGTCTTCTCAACAGGTTCTACCTTGCATTCAACAGCAGATTTTGGCGGCGGCCGAGTTAGTAGTTCATCCTCCGAATCGCTGGACAGCACAATTTCTTCGGTCTGGACAGGCACTTTTTTCAAACTGAAGACGGCCCATTTTTTGGAACACTTCTTCTCGAGCAGAGGGCAGCCCAGACTGATTAAATCTCCTTCGCTCACAGGCACTCCATCAGGCTTTTTCTGGATTTTCGCATTATTCACGAAAACACCATTCGAGGCGTTCTGGGGGACGCAAAAACAGAATTAGTTTATCTATATTATGCTCTGTTGTTCATCCCAAACTTACCAGACACTTGACCAGGACAGCATTGGAGTTAACCGACATCTCCACATGCTCCCTCGACATGAATGCATAATTCAGGACAATCCTGCAGGCCGAGTGGCGACCAATTGTGCTCTTGCCCTTCGGCAGGATCACCCGCTCCTGCGTACTTAGGTGCTCCAAGTACCAGCAGGACATTTCGGCTTCTTTCTGTAATTTTAAAAGCGAGTTTCCATTAAATTTCCCTTTTTATAAGACACACTTCGAAAAGAGGAGACCACCACCGTCGTCGGGGCTATCGAATTCCGATACTTGCAATACGCCGCACGCTCTCTATGTTGGGTGGCTGGAACCAAGAGACTGCTCTTATCACAACATTTAATAGCCTCAGAACTCTGGCGGCAGATTTATTTAACAGCGATTAAATTATTTAAATATTTTTAAAATGTTTTTGCGTTTTCCCTCCAACAAAACAGCAGGTAATTCGCAGTACCGCGAGCGTTGCAACACTGATAGCCATCCTCTGCAGCCCTTGTAATGTGTTGCTTTGGTCACACCATCCACCGCAAAGAATGTACGTACAATTGTAATTTGAAACGCCAAAAATATTATGATGATCAAATTCTGGACTATAGATAGACCCACTCAGCTTCAAGTTCCTTTGTTGCTAGATAGTGGCAATAAGTGCTTTTATAAACCTAAGCAGAGCTTAAGCGTAATGCATAATTTCCGGCACAAACTGCGAAAGCACGAAATAGTCAGTGGTGCGATTGGCTATTTCGTGAGTTACTACATTCCATTGCACAGAAGTTCCAGCAACAACAATTTGTTAGATATTTAATAAATTAAATGTTTCTTACCTTCCCACACAGTTTCACAACAAATAACAACTAAACTGTCGCTGCTGCGGGGTTGATGCACTCAGTCCTAGTCTATCGCGGTATTATGGAACATTTATACCACAGTCACACCACCATCGAGCTGAGCCGCCAACAAATTTATTAAAATCGAACGCAAAGATCTTATAATGGGGAAAGCTCACAGCAGGTCAGCGCCCTTTATTGAAATCCTTTATTGAATGTTAATTGCATGGCATTTTTACAGGTGAGCCACAGGTGCCGTTACAGGTCTCGCGGGTGTTTCGATGTTTTATGAAAACGATAGCTTGCATATTCAGCAGCCCTGGTTTGGTATTTTTTCACTTTGATGGACGGTCCCTCAATCGCGCGCGAAACATGTCCGATCATGCACAAAAATATAATCAACCAATTGCCAACAAAAGGCAATTTGATGTAAGTGAAGAAAATGATATTGGGAATTGCAAACGCTTTTGCAGCGAGAGCCTCTTTTGGCCAGAAAGCGACGAAGATAGTTTCTTTTCCAATGCAAAACTCGAGGATATTGTCAGCGGGCGCAATGAGGAGCTCTTCGGTACACAGGCGCCAACGAGCAATAAACCGTTGCAACAGAGTGGATCTGACGATGGCCTTTTTGCTGACATTACATTTCCGGGCACCCAAAAAGCCGAGGAAAACGAAGCTCCAACTAATGAAAATGAGGAGGAAGCCGGCACGTTGTTCAAGCAGATCAATCTCCATGATCTAAGCATTGCCGAAATGGAGAATATATTCCACGGAGCCGAGGACTTTAGTGACCCAATTGCGCAGAACACGCAACTCTTCCTCGATGCAGTTGCCTTCAAAGTTCCCAATCCCAAGACCCCAGATAGAGCAGAAAAATCGTTGGCTCCGATCAGCGACGAGTCCATGTCCGCCATTGAGGGACTAATATTTGGCACGCAATATGCCACCTGCCAGGAGCTGAAGAACCAATCAATACTCGACCCAAGCAATTGGGAGAGCCAAGCCTTTGCCGACTTTGAGCAGAAGAGCCTGCTGCCCAAGGACAGCTTCCCCAGCAAGGGCGACTTCTATGGTCTGCCGGATAAGGTCAGGAAGATGATACTGGAGCACAAGGGCATCCAGAGTCTGTATGGTAAGGCATTCAGCACTGTGAATATGTACCCAAATCCCATTATTACATGTTTCGTTTTGCTTTCAGAATGGCAGGACGAGTGCCTGAATCTACCGGCCATACGACAGCGAAAGAATCTAATCTACGCTCTGCCCACCAGCGGGGGTAAAACCCTAGTGGCAGAGATTCTCATGCTGCGCGAACTGCTGTGCCGGGAGCGCAATGTGCTGTTCATATTGCCCTATGTCTCGATTGTCCAGGAGAAAGTCAGCGCCATGTCTCCCTTTGCCATTGAGTTGGACTTTATTGTCGATGAATACACGGCCGGCAAGGGCAAGTGTCCGCCACAGCCTCGTTGCAAGCGGCGCAGTCTGTTTATTGCTTCAATCGAGAAGGGAGCTGTGCTGATGGACAGTCTGATTGATGTGCAACGTCCCCACGAGATTGGCCTCGTGGTGGTCGATGAGTTGCATTTGATTGGCGAACGGGGACGCGGTGCCACCCTCGAGGCATTTCTCACTAAAGTAATGTTTCTGAATGGTAAGTGGAAGGGTCTATAAACTGAAGGATGATTAAAAGACCTCTCCTTTCCCTTAGCAAACATACAAATTGTGGGCATGAGTGCAACAATCGGAAACCTAAGCGAGATTTCTGCCTTTCTCAATGCCGATGTCTACACACGCGGCTTTCGGCCCGTGGAGCTGAAGGAGTACATCAAGTGTGGCTCCGATTTGTTGGAAATCAACTCGTTGGGCCACACGATCGAGGAAATATTTGTGCCCAGCCGCACAGTTGACTTTAATGTGAGTGAAAATTTGGCAACTTAAATCGTAGCTTCAATGTCTTTGCTCTCTTTTTTGCAGTACAGCGAAGCTGTGAAGCGTGCGGATCCCGATCAGTTGGCTGGCTTAATCAGCGAATGTGCGCCTGAGCACTGCTGCCTGGTGTTCTGCCCCAGTCGCAAGAATTGCGAGAATGTGGCTCTGCTGCTGAGTCGCATTGTGCCCAAGGCAAAGTTCTTTGCGCATCGCCGCAGCGAAAAGGTCGATCTGATGGATGCCCTGGACAAGATGTGTGGCGTTCTCAGCCCGGTGCTGGCCAAAACGCTGCCCTACGGCATTGCCTATCACCACTCTGGCCTCACCACCGACGAGCGCAAGTACATAGAGACCGCCTATCGCTTTGGAGTCGTAACCGTCATCTGCTGCACCTCCACCCTGGCCGCGGGCGTCAATCTGCCAGCCAAGCGTGTCATCATACGCGCTCCCTACGTGGGCCAGGAGTTCATGACGCTGTGCAAGTACAAGCAAATGGTGGGGCGCGCCGGACGTGCTGGCCTTGGGGAGGCAGGCGAAAGTATTCTGATTGCTCAATGCAAAGACAATCTGCAGGTAGGGCAAATGCTCTTCTCACCCATGGACAAGGCGCTGAGTTCGTTGTACGAGCAGGAGGCAGTGGGCTTGCAGGCAAGTACTTAACTAATGTTTTCTAGGCTTACCTGCGATCCTTCGCTCGGTATCTGCTGCGTTTTGTCACTCCACGTTTATATTTGGTTGAGATTACCGCACTGACTGTGGCGAAAAACATGATTTAGATTGTTTATATACATACCTCTTGTGGATTCTAGACTGCCAGACTCCTTTAGCCATATAATCGCCTACATAAATGTATAAACTAATTAAATCTTTACTCTTCCTTCTAGTCACTCATTCTGAGCGTAATTGGACTGAAACTGGCCGATTGTCGTCGCGATTTGAATAGTCTAGTGAACAGCACACTCCTGGCGGTGCAGGCCAATGCTCTGGAGGTGGCCGTGGATGAGCTAGTGCTCCGCATACTCAAAGAAATGTTCAAGAACAAAGTGCTGCAGCTGTCAGAGGCCAAGCCAAAGGCGACAAACTGTTCGGTCATCATAACCACACAGGATGGCAGCCAAAGCATACGTCCTGCAGGCGATCGTCGTCTATTGATCAGCCAATCCACTCGCTTCAAGCTCACTGACATTGGACGGGCTGCCTTCAAGGCGGGCATTGACTACAAGCGCGCCAGTGCCATACACACCGAACTGAAGCAGGCCCAGCAGCAGCTTATACTCAGCAGCTACTCGCATCTGCTGTATCTGGTGGTGTGCTTCAACTCGAACGAGCGAGGAGATGAGCTGTTCCCCGCCGATGCCAGCATTCTGTTCAATGTCTACACCTCGCTCTCCACCGAATCGCAGGCGCTGTTCAAGCAACTCGGCTTCACCGAGGCCCACGCGGCGAGGCTCTACAAGACGCAGTCCGTGCAGGGTCCCATGTCGCTGCAGCTGAATCGCCTCTACAAAGTGCTCATCCTGTCGGATATCCTCGATCTGCTGCCACTGCCCACAGTCTCTGGCAAATATAACGTGGAACGTGGCATGCTGCAGCATCTGATTAGCCAATCGATTGCCGCCTCCAGTGCCATTGTGCGGCTGTGCGAGGAAATTGCAGGGTTCTGGTGCTACAAGTCACTGTTCGAGCGCATCCTACACAAAATGGATCGCTGTGGCACGCTAGAACTGGAGCCACTCATGGAGCTGCCAGGCGTTAAAATTGTAGGAAACAAATTCAAATATCTGGATGGCATTGGGTTACATTTTCTCTTTTTGTTCCTTCAGAATCGCGCCAAGCAGCTGTATGCAGCGGGCTTCAGAGCCATTGAGGACTTGGCCAGAATACGGCCCATGATTTTAGTGCAAAGCGTCGAACATATGCCACTGCGCGTGGCCACGGAAATTGTCTCAGCAGCAAAGGTTGTGTGGAATGTTGTTTATACATTATTCTGTTTACTGTTTACTGATTCTGTATTTATTTTCTAGATTATTTTGATGAAGAAACTCGATCACTTGGAGGAGGAAACGGAGAACCTAAAGGTCTGCCTGCGCTCGAGTGATTAGAGGCGTTGGCTGGTGGCTGGATTGTGAGTGTTTTCCATTTGTGTTTTCTTCTATTTTATTATTATTTAGTTTAGTTAAGCACTCGGACTTAAGTCTTCTTTCTGGACACTGAACTTACACACATATTACAGAATTTTAAATTAGGAATATTAAGTAAATTTCTCTTTTCTATTTTTTGTTCGTCTCTCACTAAATGTACTTTAAGGACATTTGGCCACGGGTATTGCTGGTCTGCCTGCTGGGCATTGTCCATTGTTCATCTTTTTGCTGGGTGTTGGTTGGTTGTGGTGTTGGTGTTGGACAGACAAATGCACAATGTCCCGGCTACTATCACGACAATTGAGTATTATACAATGTAGGGGCATGGGCTTTACATATTACATATTAGAAGTAAGTAGTTAAGTTCTTCTCTTAACCTTATGTGCGGGGGGACTAAAGTACTTTCACTCCTCTTCGATTGCTCTCCGGGGAAACTTATTTACAGCTGAAGAACTGCAATGGAAAAGATCAACTTAGAGGGAAATGTCAGAGGTTGAGCCCCTCTTGCCACTCACCTTATTACACACAGAAACTTCTCGTGTTTTTAATAGGCAAAATCATCGTAGAAATGCTGGGAAATTCGTCCATTCATTTGTGGTTGATGATGACTCACGCCACCAGCTCCGGCTGATCCTCCTCCAATGGCTGATCCTCGGGGAGCAGCGTATTCGTGTCGATGTGAACGCGCGGCTTGCGACGGGACAATGGCCCGCCTGCGTATATCTGTCGATGAGAAATAGGAATCACTATGGTAGCTCGCTGGCTGCTGGGATTGCGATTGCGGTTGGGATTGCGATGCTGATGCTGAAGCTGAAGCGGTTGATGTTGATGATGATTGCTGCGGATGATACTGTTGCTGATAGGCAAATGGATTGTAGGCGGATGAGGCAGGCGCTGCATAGGCACTGGCATAGGGACGACCCCCCTGCTGCTGCTGCTGCTGCTGCGATTGATATGGAAGCGGATGCGAATTCTGAAGCTGCAGCTGATGCTGTGGCACTGGCGAGAGCGGCTTGAGCGTCGGATCGAGCGCATCGTTCAGCGTCACATCGTAGTCGTTCTCGTAGAGCTCGTCGAGATTCAGTTTCGGTGGCGGCGGCTGCTGCTGCTGCTGCTTGGGCGTGGCCGGCAGTGCGCTGCGAGGCGGCAGCGTGGTGCGCGGCGGACTTGGAGACGGAGGCGCGAACGCCTCAACGTCCTCCTCCTCCTCTTGCTCCACCGCCTCGTCCTCGCTGCTATCCGGCCGTCCTCGCAGCAGCGGTGCCCCGTGCTCCAGCAGACGCACCCCCGAGATGGTCGAACCCATGTCGATGGGCGTGCTGTCTGTGGTCACGGCTGGCACTGGCCTCAGGGCCACGCCCACTGGCTGAAGACCACGCGGCAGATAGGGGCTGCCGCCCCGTGAGGGCAGGAAGGGTCGCTTGACCACACGTACCGATGATGGACGCTGCGCGCTCTTCCCCGGTGCCGTCCTTCCGCTCAGCGAATTCGCTCTCGTTCGTGGCGCAATCGCGGCTGCGGCTGATGGCGTCTCCTCCTCTCCGCTGATGATGGGCTCTGCCGTGTCGTCCTCCTCCTCCACGATGGGCTGGCGAGGGCGGGGCGCTATGGGCTTCCTGGTGGTCGTTGCCGCCTTCGAGCGACTCCTCAGGTTGCCACGTGCCGGCGCGGCTGTTGCCACTGGCGCAGGGGCAGGGCTCTCCCCGTAATCCTCGTCCTCAAAGTCCACATCGGGCGCTGGTGCACGGGAACGGGGTGCCAGCGGACGCTTACGCTTGCGCGGTGGCTCCGGCTCCTCGTAGTCCTCTTCCAGAGGCTTCTTGTCAGTTACCGGCTTCCGCAGTGTGCCCCGAGTGGGCTTCAGCTGCTCGGCCCTGGACGCGGGCAATGTGCGTCGTCTGGGATCGTTCCTGGCTGGCGGTGGTGGTGGTGGCGGTGGCTGCTCGTAGTCATCCTCGAGTGGCTGCTCCTGGGAGTAATCCTCCTCGTCCTGCCCACGCCCAAACGGTGGCTGGACGGTGGCCGTGTTCTTCTGCACCGGATAGGAATACTTTTTCTTCTCGGTTATGGGCACGGGTCGTGCAATCTTCGGTGGAGCCCTGGGCCTGGCGTAGACCGAAGCGGCAGCCGCCTTGGGCGTGATAAATTCCGTGAGGGGCTTTGGTGTGGTCTTCACCTTCTGCGGGGTCTGCTCCTCGGCAGCCTCCTCCTGGTCTGTGCCCCCATAGGGCTTCTCGTACTCATCCAGATCTTCGTTGGCGTAGGAGGGCGTTGTGCGCTTCTCATTGCTGCGTCGCCTGGCCAGCGGTCGATCCTCATTGAAGCTGCGTCGCTCCTCCGCTCGTCCAGGCTTGCGTGGCGGCGAATTCTTTCTGCCAGCGGCTCCCGGCGTGGGTTTTCCCCTGCGCACTGCTGGCCGCTCCTCATAGTCCTCGTCCAGCGACTCTTCCTCATCCCTGTAGCGGTTTCTGTTGCGTCTCGTGGGCTTCTCCGCCTCGTACTCCTCCTCGTAGTCCGAGTCCAGCTGTGGCTTGCGATGACGCGGCCTGGTCTTGTGCCTGCGCGTTGGTCGCTCGTAATACTCATCCTCGTACTGATCCTCCTCATCGTAGTAGTAGTCATCGATGGGTCTACGGTTGTACGGCCGCCTCAGCGGTCGCTGTGGTCTTTGAAGTCTTCGACGCGGTGCTGCTGGCTGCGTGGGCGGTGGGGCAATGGTTGTCGTAGTCGTGGATGTGGTAGTGGTGGCCATGTACAGAGCATCGTTTCTGGAAAGAGAATGCTTATAGTGATTGTTGCTTAAGGTTCCCTGCAGATCTGTTACCTATTCCAATACTTTTGTGATCCCTCGCAGTCCACATCGGAGGCAAAGTGGCAAATGAAAGTCCGCTGATCAAAGGCCGTGAAGTTGGCGCACAGAAAATCGTGTCGTATGCCATAGACGCAATGATGATAGATCTGCAATGAGACGATGTTGTCCGAGTTGTTAGCAATTCCATAACTAATCCAAATGTTTAGCGGCAAAAGCAAAAATCAAACAATTTTTGAGGTCAAGATCGAACGCTAGGCTTAAACGAGTTTTGGTTTTTTTTAGGCGTCACGTAAGCGACGGTAAACCCGTCGCGGAGTCGTCGTTGCAAAAGAGAAATTACTGGACATATGCACATAGGGTTTGTGCCGGGACAAGGTCGCGCGTCTCACCTGGCACTTGTACTCGATGGAGGCATAGAAACCATCGTGCAGGCCCTCGCACTTGAAGTGAATCTCATCCATGGGGGGCACAGTCGACAGGAAGGGATACGTTGAGAGATTGTAGCTATAGAAGAGATGGTTAGTGCATCCTTAGACATGCTCACTCTCGTTGCTTTGTTACCCATTCAATTCTCTTGGCAAATTGGGATCCCAAATGTAATCAATCTGTGGAATGCCCGTCAGCTTGGAGTTCTTTGTGGAGCTGCGAGTGTTGTTCTCCGCCTGTTGGGTGGGACATTTACACCATAAATAATCGAGTTAACCAGTGGGAAAATCTTTCCCAACTTCTCATCGCTCACCTTGGCAACGTCGCTGTCGCTGGCTGGCACTGGTGTGTTCTCCTCTTCCTGGACGGGTGTGTCCTCTGTGGTTGTGCTGGTGGTGCTGGTGCTGCTTGTGGAGGCGGGTGTCTTGGCAATGGACACCTTTTTGAAGGGCAGGGCAGCCTCTGAGCAGGCCAACAGGCTCAGCAGCAGCACTGCAAAAAACCGCAAATTGGAATTAAAATTTCACAGCTCCAATGTGTTGCATAATCCACAGGATGGGAACCCGTTTCGGTTTATTTATCCTCTCCTCTCACCTGTTGCTGCCATGAACAGCCAGCGCTTGGCGCTTTTCATCTTGAAGGTTTCTCTGATCACTTTGGGGGGGGATATAACACCACTTGCTTAACTGAAACGATAAAACAGTCGCACAAATATTACATAAGACATTAAAAATAACCATTAGCCAGTGCCACACCCTTGGGAGCTTAAGATTTATGTTCTAGACAAGTCGTTGAACGCTTCGGAAACAAAAGAAACAAAAGAATTCTTCGTTCCCTGTGGCCCCAAAGTTCTGGGCATTGATATGATATTTCAGACACGTTCTCCACCGGGTTTAATGCTACTTTCTGCGGCTGTCATTCAAGTCGAATCGTGTGGATTTTTGAAGGCGCAAAAGAAATGCATTCGAGCTACAATTGGTTGTAGAAAGTGTTCTTAATGCTTGGTTTGGGCTTGGGCTATCTGTCGTTGAATTTTCTTTTCCATTTGTCTGGCTAACGTTTTGGGTAGAAGTGAAAATACTTCGGGAAATAATAGGTTTCTTATGTGCCAATGGAGAAGGCAACAAATATTTCAAATTTCTATATTTATTTATGCGTAAATTAAGATAATTTTGTAACAATTTCTAAACAATTATTTCCATATTATAATCGTTTAAATCGCTTTGACGTTGTGTTACTTAGAGTTTTCTTCATATCTACAGCAAAACTCAACTCTTGTTATGCTTCGCCTAGGAAATTTGCATTATTTGATTAACTAACGAATCTATAAGAAAACACTCCAGCACTTGCCATGCGATTACTCATCACATTCTTCGCTAAATGTTCCATTAACTAAATACAACACAGTCCCATATATTATGTGTTAAATATACATTAATTGTGCACCTTCCCAATCAGCTTCACTTTCCGATTTCCGTCTCAGGTGTCGTTTGGTCGGTTGGGTAATTGCATAATTAGCTTTGGCATCAGCCTTCAATGTCACTTTTGGCTGTGGTTGGGGGAACGGGGTAACTTACGTAAGGAGAGCGCTTCGTACCCCCACCTATACCCATTTGTCTTCGGGCGAAATTGAAAGGGTAGCAGCCACAGCCACAGCCACAGCAAATAAATAAGTACTGCCGAGCGAGCGCATAATAATATTGTACAAACACAAAACACAATGCATAACTATAACAAATTGAAAAGCGAATGAACAACCCGACCCGACAATCAGCAATCACTTTCATTTCGAATGCGTTTTTTCGAGGCAGAGTCTTCGAGTCCAAACAAAATTGAATGCAAAACGCTTGGCCCCCGCCCGAGAGATCATTGGAGCATTGTAATTTGGCAGTCGATAAACAGAGTTAGTTGAATGCAACTTTTGGCCTGCCTCTGCAAATATATTTATTATGCATTGTTTTTTTTTTTATTGGGGGTTTCCTTGAGCACCCAGGAGGACGCTGCTCAACCTCCGACTCCTCCTCCTCGACGGTGGTTTATTCATGGCACAATTTTTGCTTGAATTTTATGCCCCATCGCAGGTTCAAAGATGTTGCCGTTCACACCCTGTTTTTGTGTGTGTTTTGTTGTTGCTTTTGTTGTTGTTTAAACAAAATGTGTGTCGTGCATTTTAAGTGGAGATTTGATTGGATTTGATGTCTGTCCGTCCGTCAGTTGTCTGCCTGTTTCTGTGGCTTTTAGCTGCCTTTGCACTTTTTGACATTTCGTCTCTCTGCGTGGGCTGTGACTCTGTTTGTTCAGTTATTTGTTTGACAAAATATGATAATGGTTGAGATAACAATTTCAATGGAAATGAATGTCTACATGTCTGCCTGGAAATGCCAAAGGGTTTTGTTCTCTGGGGTGTGGAGAATGCATTTATGTTTTTTACCTTCTTCATTAACGAAACAATAATTTCCATCATATCCATCAGCCCAATATAGCAATCTGTACCTGTATATTTCTGCTGTTTCTGCTACCTAAATGTAGTTCTTGACAAGGGACAACGGTTTACTTTATTTTATAACTTGTTTACCTACTTCCAACCTAGACATCTTTGGCACACAACGAAGTACAAATATCTAGTATAAAATTTGGAAATTTTGCTGATTTGATGCAGCATGCAGCAGCGTCCCTCGGTTCTTGCAACTTTGTGTTATTCGGTGTTCAATGGCGGATTCAACATCTAAATGCATGTTCCAATGAATAAACAAGCCACAACATAAGCTTTTGCTTAAGACCTTCTCCCAGCTAGTTTGGGCCTCAAACCACACTCTAAAAACCCTCCATCAATCAAGCTGGTGTCAGTTTTTTACCCCTTCTATGTACATAAGGCCAACCTTAGCCATTTGCTGTCTTCGAATACCACTCGATTAGTGATAAATCGTCGTCTTGGCTAAACAAAGTATTAAGTTTATGGCACGGCATTTGGCTTTTGTTCATATTTAGTGCAGTGCAGGGGCCAGTCCATAAAATGAAATATTAATATATTAATTTTGGCATCTAATCTTTTACAGCCCACGGATAGACAGACTCCCAAAAAGAGCAGACCGGGGAGCACGACTATAAATTGTCTGAGTCTCGATGAGCAGGCAGGCCTCAGCTCAGCTCAGCTCAGTTCACCTTACCCGCATTGTCTTGGCCAAGTTCAAATTCAAGGCTAAGCTCGATGACAAATGCCGGTAAGTTTTGTATTATTTTTTATATTTTTATTGGCTACCTATTGTTGCTGCTTTTGTTTACGGAATTATTTGATGGATCATCTGCCTGCCAGTACAATGAACGGAAATGTACCACAATAAAATGTAGATCTGGTTTAGGATTTAGGATATAATTGAGCCATTTGCCTGTCAGATTTGTAAGGTTTATCGCCTTGAAATGTTTTGCAAATTATGTTCCCAGCAAAGCTGCAAAGATTCTCTGTCTTAGAATTAGTTAGGCCCGAAGGTTCCTCCCACACACACGCACACACACACAATGCACAATTAAATTAATTTTGTACATATTTATTTTTCCACCGTGCATTCCATGCACACCATGGCCAAAAGCAGCGTCACATCCCCGCTAGAGTCTCTCGAGTCTAGACCCTCTACAACAACAAAAACTCTCGTTTTCATTTGCATCTAATTTTTAGCTAAAATTTCTTCGACGTCAGCAACGTGTTTTGTGTGTGAGTTGCTGTTGCTGCCCCAATCCGGTTGCACGATAGAAACAGAAGTCGTTGACAAGTTTTTGTGTGTCTGCAATCATCTGTCTTCCCTCTGCTCCATGCCTCCATTCTCTCCTTTAGCCAGTTTTGCCAGCTGGCCAAGACAGGTCGCTGCTTGTCACGGGAAATTAGCATCTTTATAAGCTGTTATGAGAGCTGGACTGAGGCTGTAGCTGAGGCTGAGCTTTGCTTTTGGTACTTTCAAGGTCGCCTGTTTCTGTGTGCACTACAGACATCTCATCTCATCGCATCTCTTCGCCCTGGCACCTGATGGCACACTTGATTTTGTTTTTATTTGAATTTATTTCGGAAACTGTGCTAACTTTTTGATGCTTTATTTATCTCATATCTTTGAGGAAGCTAATTCTAACTTGAAGGCTCGAGCTGAGCTCTTAAATGGACAGAAAATGTTGTTGATTCACCAGACCATAACGCCTCTTAATTAGATTTCATGTTAAATTTGTCTAATTTGATTGCTAAATCATTTAAATTAAAGCAAATTGCCTTGGCCAAATATTATTTGTATTCCTATGTTTATTGGAGTTCCAAGAACTTATGTTTAAGCGAGGGACATTCGAGAGACTGGGGAATAGGCACACAAATCTGAGCTCTTGAATAGAAAGAAATTAAAGCCTTGACGTAATCAGACGACGAGTTTGGTATTCTTGGAAGCCGTATAGCCAATAAGTCTTTCTCTATTTGTATTTATTTTCATTGGAAGATCATTTTTGAAGGGCTTTAAAAGGGACATCCTTGAAATGAGAACGTTTCAATATGTTTTTGCTCGCTAATATAAGGTAATACATTCTAATTCTTGTTCCCAAATTGCATCGCTCCCTCCACACCGAAGCACGACTCGAGCCGCACAAGCGACTGCTGCAAAAGAGAATGCCTGGGAACGTAGATTACATTTGTGTCTGCCTTTATTCTTTACTTCGGGTTTCTCTGTTTTCTGCCACTGCTCCTGCCCCTCTGCCTATGACAAAGTTTCGCTTGAGGAAAATCCTCCAATTAGGCCTCATCTATCACCTAAATCTTCAGGTTAACTCAGCCATGTCCGCCTGCCAGCCTACCAGACGATTTTCTTTATGCATTTTCCCTCCAGCTGTTTGCATCTTGAACAGCATCTTCGTGTCGCTGACACACACCGACGATGCTGCGATGCCATGTGCGATGGCGATGGCGATGGCGATGGCGATGGCGGCAAGTGAAAACTAAGTTTCCTTTTTGCCGCCACAGCCACAGCAACAGCAACATCCACATACAAATCCAAGTCCAAGTCCGAAACCAAATCCAAAATCAATTTGTGCTTGTTTTTTTGTTTAGTGTCTCAAAGTTGCTGGAGCTGTTCCACAAATAAGTTTTAATCGCCCATTCCGGTTGTCCCCGATCCGATGCTGGGATGTCTTGGTCTGACCCGCGGCAGAGGACGGTTCAGTTTTGGTTGCCCAAGAGAAAATAAACACTCTGCGTACTGGTTGCAATTAACAAAATATTAGTGCTATATTTTTCGTAATTGTGAAAAAAGTACAAAGAGCAAACGAAATGGAGAGTGAAAAGCTCCGCGCCAAATATTGTAAAATGCACAAAACGTCGAGAGACGCGACCAGAGACCAGAGACCAGAGAGAGATGAATGAAAGTAAAATTTCAAAATTTCATTTGTTGCTGCCCGTTGCCTGATGGTCGCTTGATGATGAAAGTAAAATCTTGGCTCAGTTATGTTGGCCATTTTCGTAGTGTTGCTGTTGCTGTTGCTGTTGCTGCTTCTGTTTTGGTGTTTGGTGTTCGCTGAAGATGCGCAGACAACAAACTGTAGCACGGGGCTATCAAAGAGGAGGAGCAGGGAGACTGCCTAACAATATACACCTTCGCTGGATGTACAAGGCGCAAAGAAATAATTAGCAACGCCTGAGATCATTTTTGAGTTTGCAAAACGCTGCTCGTATATTTTGGCCATGAGAGATGGTCGGATATGGTCGTTAGAGCAGGAGGGTGGAAAAGGTGTTGGCACTGCACGGAGAGGTGTTTGACTTATATATCTATAAATATCTGTAAACTCACCTTTTTCTGTGGTTTGCTTTTGGGTTTGCTAAAATAATCCACAGAAATCTTCAAAGTTTTTCTTCCCAAATTGGTTCTCTTTGATTTTGATTGTAAATTTTCTATAAATTTGATGGAAAGAAAATTATTCCCTAAATAAACAATAAATAAATTGCCACTGCCGCAAACACAGAGATGAAAATCCACACAGGTACAGACACAGACAGTTGCATTTTCTTTGCAATTTTCTTTGTTTTACATGTGTGTGTGCGTGTCCATGTGTGCGTTTGTGCCTGCGTCGCTCCATTTGTGTTTGTGGACATTTTTATAGCTGTTTTTTGCTCATTTTATAGCTGATTTAGCATTAATTTCGCTGGAAAATCATTTAATTTTTAATTAGTTTACGATTGGCAGCACTTTGCCGCTGCAATTCATTGACTTTGCAACACTTTTTCCGGCATTTGGCAACACAATTTTCGATTTGAGCCCGAGAAATGCACTTGATTTTCCATTGGATCTGTGATGTATTATGATTTTTATATAATTTTTACATCTCTCACTGCACACACGCGCACACACACACAGACAGATGGGTAGATATATGCACTCGGTAGATTTGCCACGCCCACTTACTTTATGCGAGGGGGCTGTGTGTTGGCTGCCGTTCACCTGGCTGACCGCTTGCAGTCTGATGTCTGAAGTTGCAGATCGTATTGGCCAACTCGCGAGGTTGGCATAAAAATGGGAATTCGGTTTTGCTTTTTGTTGTTGTCTTTTGCGTTTTGCCTTTGCTTTTGCTACTCCCGAAAGCTCTCTTCGTCGCTAATTTTGGTTCGTTTGCGGCCACCACGCAGGCGCATGCTCCACTCGAAACCGGTTTATTGCCGCTCCAACGGCATTCGGCTTTGCGCTTTGCGCATGCTCTGCACGTTGTCACCGCAAAAGCAACAGCAAAAGCAGCAGCAGCGGCAGCGAAAGAGAGCCGAGCAGAGCGCCAGTCTCTCTCTCTCTCTCTCTCTCTCTCTCTCTCTCTTTCAGCGCCACTCACAGTTACAGCTTGAGCTTTGCGTTGGCTTTGAGTGCGTTGTGTCTTTGCTTTTGATATTTTGCCTCTCTCTGTGACTTTGAGTTTTGTTACTTTGTTGGGCTTATGGCTTCTGGGATTGATTTGTTTTTGCACAGTAGCGTTTCTTCTGGAACTTTTGCAGAAGCAAACACAAGCAAGACCTTCTATACCTTTGATCTGTACTTTTGCTACGCTGTGACTTTGCTTCTACTTGCTGGTGTGTGTGTGTTGTGTCGTGACTTTTCCCTGTGGCTCTTGCTCTGCATTTTGAGCGTGTGCGCTAGTGCTCGATAATCATGCTTAACAGGTTTACTGATTAAGATTTTTTTGTACCCTACCCCAGACTCACTAACATACCTCTTGCAAAATATGGTAAAAATGTAACAGAAATTAATACTCTTGTCCTAAAGTAAGCAATTTGTGGTGAATTTTGATGAAGTTTTTAAAAATACAGGAAAAATCGTTGGATGTTCGGTGGGTTGGAGAGGATTTGTCTTAATATATTAAATATTTGCTCGAAGAAGTCAGAGAATATTTATTAAATATCCAATACATAGATAGATCCATTGAATGCACATTAAGCTGCTCTCTTTGTTTACCCTACTTCAAAATGACTTAACAAACTGCTCATGCTCTATTATAATTATCGATTAGCAACCCCACATATGCATGATATATTTGTGCAAGTTTACAAAGCGGAGTAAATACCTTTTCTTCCTCCTTTGCCTTTGCCACTGACCGCAATGACATAATGGGAGGCAAAACAATAGCAAAGCCCAGCCGAAAATGACGGTTACAGTTCAATTAATGAACCGAGTCGAGTCTTGGCCTAAGCCATCTGCCAGGGCATTAGTCACACAAACACACAGAGACTGAAAATAAACCGAAAAATAATTTAAACGACTCATGAATTATTGCGCATACGCCGCATGCTCCGTGGTCCGTGGTGCGCTCGAGTGGCTCGCTTCGTTCAGCAATTAAATGTTGAACGAGCAGACGCAGCCGTAGGCCGTTTGGAGTGCAGTTTTGGATTTCAATTCGAATGCAAAATAATGATAAAAACATTAAACCAGACTCTGTTTGCTTTGGGAAATCAATCAGTCAATGGGGTGGATTATGGCATTTATGTACTCGTATCTCCGGCTATAACTCTGCCACTGCCCCTCCATTGCGTCACAAAGTACTGCACTGCACTGCATCGGCATCGGCATCGACAGCTGCGTTTCGTTCCGTGTGTGAAAGTTGAATTGGAAAAACTAAACTCAAACACCAAAAAACAAGCGGATTGAACTCAAGTCTGCGATTGTGTTTTTGTTTTTTTTTGGTATTCAAATTTGGAACAGAGACCCAAAACCGCTTCTCGTATCTGTAGCATGCGGAATGGGGAATTGCCTGCTGCAGCACGGCGTGTGCCTCCGATCTAGTTACACGTTCATCCATTCCACTTACATAGATACTGCGCTACAATCCATGGCACTCCATTCCACTCCTCTATGTTGGCTCCCCATATCTGTATGAGAATGGGAGCACTGTGTGTGTGGGTCGCCGCTTGACGCTTGTCGACTGTCGTCTGTCGCTTGCTGCTGAACGGTTTGTTGAACCGGTATTCCACATTAGTGGCAGTGGCAGTTGCAGGTAGCACACACACATACACACACACACAAAGACTGGGAGACAACGTGTTGTAACTTAAGTTAACTGGTCGACAAAAAACCACCAAAGCAGCAATTTCAACAACTTACCCTACCGCCTGCCTCCCCACACAGCATTACATTACAGATCGATCGTTCCGCTAATGTTTCGCTGCTTTAGATACTTAAATTGATAAAAATGTTATTTTTGGTTGTAACTTTTATTATAATACTGTCGGAAAATGGTAGCCAGATTAGGTCTGTGGTTGGTTGGAGACTTTACGAATTTCCGCAGCACATTCCCTGCCTTAATTTCCTTTGTTAAATGATTTTCTCTTGCCTTTTGTTTCACTTGAATTTCAACAAAGAATCGCAGCGCTGATGAATGTTCTCCCTCTTAAAAGTGTCATAACAATTTCAGTTTATTTTTGCATTAAATTTGAATTTTTATTCGAATTTCTTGTGATTGTTCTTGTTGCCTTTTGTCCAATTAGCCCAAATTCGTGCCAGCCTCACCCTAAAATCACTTCTGAGTCATTCTGCTCGCTCCGCTGTAATTCTTTTCGTTGACCAAAACAAATCCAAATGCAATGTAAATTTTGTTGTAATTATATTAAGCTACCCCCCACCACCACCACCCCGCCACAGGGCAGAAAAGTCGTTCAACTTGTTTTCTTACAGTTTCGCTCCTTATTGTTATTGTTTTATTGTGCTTGTTGCTGCTGTTGCTGTTGTTTGCTTTGCAACTGGTTCGATTGTATCATAAGTTTTTGTACATTCTCTTAACGGGGCGGAGCCTTGAGATGTTGCCTGCCTGCCTGCCTGCCTGCCTGCTGAATCGAATTACAATTCCGCGATACTTCGATACAACTTCGTGATTGACCTTGGGTTCTGTCTCTTTATCCCCAGTCGATTCAGTGGCTGTTTATAGGATAAAAAAGTTCACCACAAATCGAAACACCTTGCCCAAAGTGCTATTCGATGCAGCCCGCTCGGCGGTGTCTTCGGGCACTTCGGCACCTTCCACCAGATGTGCATCCAGTTGGGCCTCCAGCTCCGCGCCATAGCGTAGGATGTACCACTCGGCCACCAGGTAGACAATCAGCGTGAGGAATGCAAACTTTAAGTAAATCTTGAACACATCCAGCACATGGAGGCACACCTGATGGAGTATTACCCAAAGATCCATAATGTCTCTGTGAATCTTTGATCAACGATTGCGATTTTCGCATAAATGAGGTCGTCTCTCTGTGGCCCTCTCCTTGCTGCTGTCTTCATGGGTTTATTATGCAATTGTTGGCTTCAAATTTGTTTCTGCTGCTGCTGTGATGCTGCACATTTCGGTTTTGGCTCTGTGAGTGATGTCGCCTCCATGGGATGTTGTTGGTCTTTGGACTCATTTGCATTGGCTATGCGCTGCTTGTGGTGTTGATTTAGTTTCGTCTTTCATTGAGCGACGAGCAGAGGCAACTTAATTATGTTAATTTGTGTAGAGCATCGCATCGCCATTGATTTCGTTCACTCTCTTTCACTCTTTCTCTTCTTTCGTGGCGGCTCTCTGTAAAAGTTTAAACAAAACAAATTTCGCTTTAATTTGATTGGAAATTAATTTGAAACGAACGAAGATGAGTAAACAAATTGGAAATTGCGAAAAATTGCTGCCCAACAACTGGAGCAAAAGGTGTGACCACAAAAATGTGAGATAAATCCAAGAAATTGCTTGATTAGCATAGAAAATGGTTGTTGACAATGTACAGAAAGAGAGGCTCAGAGAAGGTCTTTGTGGATGGGAAATTTATGCAGGAGAGAAAAAAGAATGCATACTTACACCCTGAAGCTATCAAATTTGCATTCATTTTCACCCAAAACTCGAGCATTCATTGAACTGTGACAGTCCCAAAATAAGCCGCTTAAACCCCAACACAAATCTCTCAAGTAGCATCAGAAAAGTTAACCTCATCCCATTGAACTTTGCTGCAAAACGATGCCAAATCACACGTCAATCAATCGCAGATCAATCAACTTTTGCCCTGATAATGAACCAACGATTTGTGGCACCTTCAACGTTCCCCCATGGAGACTCCCCTTGCAGCGCACGCCACTGCCTCTGCTGCTGACGAACTGAAGAGACAAACTCCAGTCAAAACTGGCCAAAGAGATTGCATCTTTTTTGGATTTGAATACACTTGACAATCGCTTAACGAAAAGCGACTTAACCTTACCCCAAACGAAACCAGACAACCAGAGACTGGACACCAGAGCGACTGAAGACCAAAGATGAGAGCCTGCTCTTCAGCAATCCTCTTCGATAATCGCAGCAATTATACTAAGCACACAAATCAACTTCAGCTTCAACCGATGAACAGATTGACAGGCTTGAGAGCCGCGGAGAAGTGGAGTCTCTTCAGTACAGGGAAAAAACATACCATAACGAAATGGTTTACATTAATTTGAAAACGCATGCGAAATCCCCAAGTTGCATTGCAACAAAACAACAACAAAAAGAAGCAACAAAAAGATACAAAAAACCAGTTTGCAAAAATGATATACAAAGTGGATTGCCTTCGTCCCCGTACACTGAAGGAGAAGCTGGAGTGCCAGTGCGTCTCTTCCTGGCCATGCAAAACTTTTGTAAATGTTGAAGTTGAATTGTCGCATAAAATGGGAAAACTCAGGGACTCTGCCAGTCGAGACCCAAAGCGAAATGGTGATAATTAATGGACAAGATTTAAGACTCAACGACTGCTGCAGAGGCAGAGGCAAAGCTCTAAGAAGACTTCACAGAAGCCTCCCCGCTTGTACTCGAACTGGAAGCTGTAGCCGTGCCCGCAGCCAGATGATGACAAGATGACTCTCAGGTCTCGTCTCGTCGCTGACCGCTGGGATGTTGTGTTGTGTGTGCGTGGATCTACCGGTTTTTCGAGACCAGATACCTTGAAAGACCTTCTGACATTTTGCTGATATTATTACTCTTCTTTTTGTTTGGCTATGGGACTAGTTTCTAGTTTTTTGGTTGCTCTTCGCTGAACTTGGAGCACCTGTGGCACTTTTTGTAGCGATAGAACAGAGGCAGTAGCTGGAGTTTTTAGCTGTTCAATACGATATCTTTCAGTAAATTCTCCTGCACGTTTACTTCATTCAATGATCCATGGATCTTCCTTTCAAATACTCGTAAAATGCATCTTCCTTCCTGCCTTAAGATCTCTTTCTATTTCCCCTTTCTAGAGTATTCAAACTTCTTTATTCCAACACAAAATCCCTCTCTAGCCACAAATTGAATTTTCGCAATTTATTGAAAACAATTTCAACATTTTCAAGTCAAGTTAATGAAATAATTTGTGTTTCTGCCTCGCTCTCCTCTCTCTCTATTATATGTTATACTCTCTGTGGATCCTATTTCGTTTGGTTATTTTGCATAAAATTCGCGTCACATTGTAAATTATTTAGTTGCATATTAATTAGTGGACAATTCCCACACCGTAACGAAGAGAGAGAGAGAGAGAGAGAGAGAGAAATAAAACATAAATATTGTTCAAGAGAAGGCTCTCTTACATAATGGAAATGGTGTTAACTCGACTCCAGTTACCACTTCGTTGTAGCCATTATTATTATTGTGGTTGTCTTAGGACAGGGAGGAAACAAAACCGAATGTGGGTGACCAGCGCCAGGCAGGAAAATGTAACATTTAAAGCATGAAATAAATGTTGACAGAGTGCGGGCAGGGGCGGATATACTCACGAAAGTGTTACACAAAATTGTGTCAAACTTTGTTTTGGCTTTCGGTTAATGACTGAAATTGAAATTGACTTTTAATTAGGATTTTGAGTTTGTGCTTTCTGCTTTGATTTTGTTTCTCCGCTCATTTGCCTAAAGACCGGACCGGGCCGGGGCTCGAGCTCCGATGATATTTCCGCATCAAAGTTGGCGGCTTATTTCTTATGCATGAACGACTACGCAGCCATTGCGTAGGTGTACGATGACTCGAATATATATGTATCTATGTACCTTATATACATATTTGTGGTATATAATTACCGATCTGCTTGTATTTGATGCGGAAATTGTGTGCCTGAGGCGTTGGCATATAAAACTTGAACTACTTCTTCGACTCCACGCTGCTGCGAGTATTTCTTCCTAATTTGAATTCTAGTTATGCAGCTGGATGTCACGGGGTGTGAGAAAGGGAGAGCAAAAGAGAGGATTGTAACTGTATCTGTTCATGTATTTGTAGAGATTGGAATCAGTTCTCCCTAGACCTAAGATTCCTTTGTAGAATTATGTCTGGAAGATATCTACCATAGTTATGGACTGCCTTAAGATTACTTTTACAATGTGGAATATTTTATTTCTGCTTCACAGCCTCCTCGCATTCCCTGAAATTTCCGACATTTGTTTAATTTCAAGCCAACATCTAAGCCCAGTGAAGGGCGGCAACCAGCGTGTCTGTCTGTCTTCCCCTCCCACTTGGTAACTCCGTCAGCCATTCACCTTCCATTTGGGCCACTTTTTCGTGCACCGCTTCGCAGCCTCCATTTTCAGCTGACTTGGCACAATATTTATTTACTTCCACTCCCAGACGTAATTCGAAAATAATTCCACACTTTTTGCCATAATTACCGCATTATTTATCCACACTTCCGTAGGCAATTCATTTCCATTGCAGAGATGGTCTAATATCAATTTGGAAAGTTATTTATCAGAATTATTATTACAAAACGAGAAAAACAAACAAAAAAACCGGAAAGCTGATCTTTAGAAAGCAGTGGGACTGCAGATTGATGGGTTGAAAATACCCAACTGATCGTCAGAAAAATACCAAAAGATCAGCAAAAATTTCAGTTTTATAAAAAGTTACACACAGTTGCTTGTAACGGTGACTGCTTACTGACAAGAGTTGGTCGTTATGTTTGTAACGGTTATTCGTTGCACTGCTTGTGGTGCTGTTAACTGACGAGAGCTGGCTTCTATGCGTAAACTGCTTGTAACACTGCTTACTGTGCTGCTCACTGACAAGAGTTGGCTTTTATGCGCTAACTGCTTGCGACAGCCATTCGTTGCACTGCTTACAGGAAAGCCAGTTACTAAATTTTCAAATTTTATTTCTTGAGTGATTGGGTTTTAGTTACAAATTTAAATGAGTATGAAATGTGATTTGTATTTAACAATGATAGGGATGTGTGTTTTATATATGTACAAAAGATAATTTTGGGATACATTTGAACAGAGTCCAAAGCAGAGGTCACAAAGTTGGCGCCAATTTTGGTTTCATTGATTGTTTAATTTGATGGATTAAACAATGAGAACAGCAGCCGCCAGTTCATTCAATGGCTTCGATTATTTCATATTCTTCATCCAAAGAATGATCATAGTCGATGTTGTATTTATTTTTGATTTTACTCTTGTAATCCTTGAGTTCGGCATCGTTTTCAAATTGATTTGCGCTGTAGCGTTGCATTCCACGTGGATTGCTGTTGCTGTTGTTGCTGCTGTTGTTCTTCTTTTTCTGGTTGCTGTTGTTGTTTTTTCTTCGCTGATTGTTGTTGCTGTGTTGTGTGCGATTCCTAGATCTAGTTTGGTTGCTCTCTACTCTACTCTGTTGGTTAATTCTATTTTTCTGCTTATTGCTACTTTTACTAGAATTATGTTGCTGTTGCTTCTGCTGCTGCTGCTGCTGCTGTGATGATGAGTATATTGATTGAGGATTGGTACTGTATCTCATGCTACCTCTAAAACTATTTTTGGTCATTTTATTATAGTCGCTGCTATCTAGGATTCTATTATTGTTTCTGCTGCTGCTGCTAGTGCTGCCATTGCTCTGTGCTTGCTGAAATTGCCGCTGTCTGCCGCCTCGCTCTCTGGTTCCATTTGCTGTCCCAATCTTATACTCATCATCGGCCTCATATCATACATCGTTCTGCTGCTGCTGCTGCTGCTGCTGCTGCTGCTGCTGATTGCGCTCTGGAATGCGATAGAGTTCATCGTTGTTCTGGTAGAGCTGCTCGGAGCTGGCGCAGTTGACATTCGACCACCAATCGCACACACGAACAGCCTGATTGAAGACAGTGCCATTGGGGCAGAGGAAGGAGTATTGATGGCCAGAGTGGAGACACCAGTGCCAGACCTGCAGTTGCAACAAAGGGATAAGTTAGCTGAGATCTTAGATGGGTTTCTTCTACCCCGTATGGCTCACCTGACAACGCGTCTCTGTGTCCGCATAGTAGCCTGGCTGTCGTCCCTGGCAATTGAAGGCCAAACCCTTGGGCACCGCATCGTACGCAGGATAGTCCTCACCCGCAATGTAGCCATCGATTTGCTGCAACGATAATAATAATTCATACATACATAAGGGCGAGTTTATTTAATGGATTCTGCTGTTGTTGTGGGAATTATCTCATCGCTGGCACGACCTTCAGTTGGCTGGGACTGGGACTGGGACTGCGACTGCATTGAGGTTTTTGTTGCACATTGCTCAAGCAGCGGCAGCCCAAAATGAACTCTAAACAATCACAAAATTACAATTTGAAACAATTGCCACACAACACAACAAATCTAAAATGCAAATGCAACAAGCCAGCAAAAATCTGAACTCCAGCCAACAAAAGAATCAGCGAGTGTTGAAAATTTTGTGTGCACTTGCAACAGTTGCAAGAGGGTCCACGTATGTGACAACCAACTGTCAATCTCATGCGTACGAAACCATGAAAAAGCACAGCGCAAAAAAGAGGCAGAGGCAGAGACAGAGACAGAGACATCATGGATCACGACACACACGACCCAGCACGACCCTTCGCTCTGTCTCTCCATGCATTGGTTGCAGCCTCAATTGGTGGCATGTACGTGGCAGTACACACTCTCGAGTATGTTGCATCTTCTCTGCCTATCTTGATCTTGCCTCAATTTCTAATCTAAATGCAGTTGTGTTGGCTGTGTTACGCTCAAATAAATTCGCCTTTCATTTGTTGCCTCCTTTTAAGAGGGGTTCAAGTTTGCCCCACAGTTCTCTCCTGCTGTTGTTTTTGGGTTAATGCTGTGTTTATGCTAATGGAAATAGATGTTGGAATGGTAGTTGTGGGGGGAGATTGGTTATGGGCAAAGATTTGATGGCCTGGGAACTGGGATGGCGCTCGGGAGGAATTAATGCTCTGCGCTGAGCTGTCGTGGATTTATTTGTGGGAAATATTTGTCGTACTCTGCCAAGAGAATTCCCAAGAGTTTCAATTAGCTACAAGATTTCCTTAGACTTTATTTCAGCCACAAATTTCTCTCAGTGCTCCCTTCTGGCTGATGGGAGGGGGAAGGATGCACCTTCTGTCTCCCATTTCGCTGCGCTTGTTACTCTTTTTTACAGCCTTTCAGCTTTTCCCAATCGCTGGCCAATTTTCACGCTAATAACTTTCCTGAGGTTTTTAACATTTTCCAAACTGCAAACTGCAACAAAAGCGATTCGCAACCAGCAACTATATGGACCAGAGGAGGCCAGACCGCCCATTGGCTCAGTAACCCATAAAAAGGCAGACAGACAGGCAGTCCCACACTCCACATCCGCCCTGTGCCTGGTGCTCCCCAATTACTCCCCCACTCTGTCTGACGAGTCTCAACTCAACCTTTGGCCACAGAGCGTTTTCCTTTAAATACCAAGCCAAGAGCCAGTTGGAGATGTGCTCGAGGCCCTCTGGCATAAGAGTCTGCACCAACAAATGGAAAATGTAAACTGGAAAATGGTTAATTTTCCCTTGCATTTTCGCTGCATTTTCTTTCGGTTTGTGTTTGCCAAGCGCCGTCGAGGGGTAACCAAGGCTAATTGATAATGTAACACGAGCTGCCAGCAGATAGCTAAATCTCAGGAGCGATTCAACGAATTTTGTGTGCTCTTCGGGAAAGGAGGAAGTGTGTAAGAACTTCGTCAACCAATTGACTCCCTGCTAGACACTCTTTTTGAGCATTTTTTGGTAGAGTTCAAACAGAAACTTTAAGTGTAAAAGATTGCCATGGATTCCATGATATTTCTACCTGAACTTCAGTGCGAAGAAATCGCTTGAACTGCGCGTCGTGCAGCAGCGCCACTCGGTCGGTGTGCGTTTCTGCTTGACATTCTTCAGCTAAACTTAATCACTAACTAATCATAGTCACTCCTTGTAGTCAGGGTACACCAATGACGACACCTTCTTGTAGCGAGAGTGAGAAAGAGGGAGAGAGAGTGAGAAAGAGAAAGAGAATGAGACTGTGCATTGAGGGAGCATTTTGGCTTAGCTCTGGAAGACGTGAGAAGATGTCCAACACTTTGGCAGACAGGTTGTCTGCTTCGTGTGCTTGCGCCCCGCTGCGCTGCTGCATCCACCTCTCTTTCAGCTTCTTTTTTGTTGCACTTGCAACACTAGACACAACAACAACAACAACAACAAAAAGAAGATGTTAGCTGGTGAATGGAGTGGCAGCGAGGAGGCACAGGCTGAGGCACCTTTTTAGTCCATTTTTTGTGGGCAACAATTGCTATTTGTTGTTGCTGTGGCTGCAACTTTGCGTGGGAGTTTGCTGGTTGTTGTTGTTGTTGTTGCTGTTGCACGTTTGGTGGGTGGCTGCTGCTGCTGCTGTAGATTCATATCAAACTAGAGACAAATGGTGTGCGCAATCTTTTCTTCGTTTTTTCTTCTGCCCGAAATGCATGTAGGAAACAATCTCAGGTGACACTTTTCTTGGCCCCCCTTCAACCCAATGAAGTTGTCAAATCAATTCGCAGATATTACGATTAGCCAACAGCCAGCTAAAATTATTCAATAAGCCATTTCCCAGGCGCATAAAAACCCTTTTTACAGCCATAATTGTGAGCAATAAAAGACTCAAAAGATTCGAGGACGGCAACGATGACTCTTTACGATGACTTACCCCATTGACACAGTTCCCTGCGAGCAGCATCGAGAGTACTCCGAACACGATCATCAGCAGGCCGAGGTACGTGGAGATGTTGCTGGAGCGAGAGAAGAGGCTCCATTGCCCATGTCCCTCTCTGTGCTGCGGTGATTTGTTCGCTGCTGCCTCCATGATGTCTGTGATTTTTCGGGTTTTTGTATTTGGGGGTTTTCTGGCGGGAGGGTAATACGTAATTTAAATGTGATTTCTGTTGGCTTACTATCTAAAGATACAAAATGGAATCAAAAAATCAAAAGAAAACGAGTCGAGCATTTTAATTTTTAGAAAGGGAAATCTTTTGCCGTCGCATCTTCTGGTGTCTGGCATATAATTAGATTTTATATCTATATGTTTATGGTGACTCATCAGAGGGGGCCGAGGGTTGCAGGAGTTGCCACCACAACCGCTAATGGAGGAGCTTCAGTTATTGCTTTTCTTGGGCTGCTGCAGCTGCCTGTTTTTTTTTTTTTGCATTCACTTTTGTTGGCGTTCGAATGGCTGGGATGCCTTGCCATGGCTTGGCCTGGCTTGGCCCCAAATGAATCTTAATTGAGAATACTTCAAATTGTTAACATCGCATTTGATGGCTCATTCGGTTATGGTATTTGCTGTTTGCTGTTTACTGTTTGCTGCCATTGGGAAATGGTTTTTATGTCCTCTCGAGTTGCAATCATAAATTTGGGAAATGGAAACCAATATGGAAATTACATGCCAAATGCCTGATTAAGCTGCTGCTTTTAAATGTCCATAAATTGTTAATGTTTTTTGACTCCTCGTGAAAATGTCTGCCCAAACTGGAGATGCATAATATTTATCTACATGCTAGCGAATGGTTTGCTGAATTTGTGTTAATTTTGAAAAATTTTTAGCCATTAAAATGTAAGCACAAAGTTAATTTCCACTTATTTTCGATACTAATTTGGACAAATTTGAGACTGCTTAAGAATTTAGTTACTAATTTAAGCATTAATCATTGATTTCTTCATGATGTTAACCATTCAGAAATGTGCAATCCAAGACTTTTGGGAAGACAAATGAGAGTTTCCTATTGGCTGGCCTAAATACTTTCTGAAATTCTTAAAGCAGAATCATCTGGTTTTATGGTTTAAATTTAGTCCAAGGATTATGTTTGTTTTTCATCAATTCAACTCGCAGCAAACTAAAGTTTCCTTTCCTTAAAACTCTGCTTAAAGTTTCCATATCCTTTTTTGTATATTCTCATAATTTATTGCCACATTTGGTTGTTCGCTTGAGTCCAGTTTTATGTTTGTTTATGCTCCTCGTGGGAACTAATTTGCGTAATTGGTGATTGGATTTCTCGCAGCACACAATCTAAATGCCACGCACAAAAAACACACACACAAAACACACACTCGAAGATCGAAGTAGATCGAAGTGGCAGATCCCCGCGTATCTGATGTGGACTCACTTCAAAAACTTTAAACTGGAGGAGCAGAGAGAGCGTGTCTGAGGGTGCACGTGTTGCCGCGTTTGAAGTTGATGCAAAAGTTAGAAAAAAATTCGCATCAATTTTAGTTTTATACTCGAGAGCGTGTTGCTGGCTGGCTGCTCGGGGTTGTCCACGGGGTCTCCACGGCCAGATGGATGAGCGCACGAGGCTGGCTTAGAAAAATGCACAGCGTCATCATCAGCGCCGCTGGAATTGCCAAAGAGCAAACTCATCGTCGTGGCCCCAGCTCAAGCCAGAGCCAAAGCCGAAACCCAAACCGAAGCTCGGAAACTAAATCATCGTGGCGCTAGGCTATTGATGATGCTTCGTCTCATTTCGCTTCGTTTTCGTTTTGTTTGTGTGTTCGTTGCTTCGCCGCTCTCTCGCTCTTCGCTCTCATTCGTTTCTAAGCAAAGCCACCACGCTCTCTCCCTCTCTCTCTCTCTCTCTCTCTGTGTGCGGTTGTGTGCCCCTCTCTTCCACCGGCTTTTGTTTGGATCTTTGTTTGGTTTGTTTATGTCGCAAAGCAAACGCAAAAGCAATGCAAAAATTAGTGCGAATTTTGAGCTTATTGATGGTTCAGCCAGTCGGCCACTTGGCCAACTTAACGGCGATTCCGATTCCATTTAATTGCTGCCTGCTGCCTGCCACTTGCTGGTGCGAAATGTTCGCTCATTAGCGACGCATAAACGAAAGACTTGGGCAACGAACTCATCCGATTGATTGGCATTGGGTAAAGAAAAGCGAAAGGTAATAGCGGGAAAGCAGCAGAAACAAATGAGGATGCGACTTTAATGAACCAATAAAAGAAAAGTCAAAAAGATTAGGAATTAATGATCTCTGAGAATAAAATTCATTAAATTCTACACAATTTCGATTCAATGAGAGCAAAAGGAGAGCGGAATTTAATTCTGACTCAGAAAAGGCAGTGCAAGCAGTAAACAATCTCAAGAAGTGTAACAAGCAGCATTCGCCACAAGCAGTGCAATAACACATAGAGGAAATCGAAGCATAAGCAGTGCACGAAGGTCAGAATAAGTCTTCGTTTCCATCGTTCCCATGAAAGTTCCTTCCCATTTTGTAAGTAAAACTGAATGATGACTGACTAGGACTGACTACTATGGGATGGTGTCCCAAAGGATGAATTCTCCCTGTGTGCAAAGGGAATGTCCACTCCCAGCGGATGTTACTGTTGCAATTCTGCCTTTCTGCCTGTCACTGGCAGCATTTAGTTTTAAAATTATCATAAATTAAACTAATTAAAATAAAATGCTGCAATAAATTGTACGAAGCTGCTGCCTTTACAGCCTTTGGCAAGAGACATTCAGTTGCTCTAGAATTGATGCAGTCTCCGGTTCAGAGTCGCAGCAGCAGCAGCAGCAGCAGCCACAGCAGCCGCTCACTTTCAAAAGATGTGCAGTGGCAGTGGCAATCCGGTTGGAAGACAGCTCCGACGGCTCCATTCAATGAGCTTCAATAGAGCATTGAGACCTGGGACTGAGTCTGAGACACTTTGACTGGGCCAACGGACTGCTGCATTCTGGTTCACCTTCGAGAAAAGCAAAGCACTGGCAACACTCAGGCCATTGCATTGCCAAACGAAACGAAACGAAACGAAACGTTTCTTCGTCTTTCGTGGCTCTTGGAGCAAGTTTCGGCTGCAGTCGAATTGTGTGAGAAATTCCCTTAATCAGCGCAGACTTCGAGTGCAGTTTCTCGACTGCAAACAGAGACCCAAGTCTAGACGCTGAATATGGGCAACAGCCTGGTGTGCTTTATGGATTTGTACTTACTTCATTATCATTAGGCGTTGGTCGTGTGTGTCTCAGTCTGCTTGCCCAATTGTTTGTGTAATTTCAAGCACTAACTGATGGCCACAATCTCCACTCCACTCTGCCCCGCCATCAATTTCCGAAGATTTCACACGCTGTGACCGTAAATTATTGCACAGACCTTGACTTTTACACATTTGAAGGTAGCTCCATCACCAGTGAACGCTTCTTCATATTCTTCAAATTGGTCTAAAACGTGACGAAAACACTCATCAAATAATTATGGCTGGGGGGTAATGGCTTCCCGTTGTGCTGCCTGCCATCCACCATGTGACATGACACTTGTGGCCCCTCCACAAGAGTAAACACAATTTTTCATTCGTTATTTTTCCCATTCTTGTGTCAAGCGACTAATGCTGTAATTTATTCAATTTGTTTAGAAATGTTTTCATAATTAGACTCCAGAGCAGACTTCAGACTTCAGTCTCAATTCAGGGCCAGCACAGGCTTGACCTTTGAAGTGCGTTTCGTTTGATCTTCTCTGAATATCTTGGATATTTATAAAAGCAAAGGCAGAGTCTCTGCTTTGCCCCTCCTAAAGCTGCTGGATCATATCGGATTTCCTGCTCCTAATCACAGCGCACACCGAATGCAATGCAACTCTCCGCATTAATCCCCAGCCAAGTAGTCCAAGGTTTGCCCCAAACTCCGTGCATCCGTGCATCTCGCTCTGGGGTTCATTCATCTTTCGCTGCCCAAATTGAATGCAGAATCATTTGTCAATTGCTGAGACTCCCACAACACACACACACACACAACAAAAAAGAGACCGCAACAACAAAAACACACACAGACAGACAAATTTTGATGAACGCATTTCGTTCTCATTGTTCCGCTTGTGTGTGGTGCGTGTGTGTGTGTGTGTGTGTGTGTGTGTGTTCTAGCTTCCCTCCCTACAACAAAATTCTCTGCCAGTGCACAAACACAATGCACTTTTTGGGGTTTGTGTTTAGGTTCTTTTTTTTTTCGTTGCATCCCGCGCCGCGCGTTGATTATTGTGCAAATAAAAATTCTAATGTTGATTTCGGCAACAACAATGCGGCAACAATTATGCAGCTGCCTCGCTGTGGAGGAAGGTAATTAAAGGCAGAACACAGGAAAACACGGCCAGAAATAGTAACAAAAAACTAAACAAACCTCCAGTCCGGTCTGCTCCGAGCGGGGGAGGAGGAGGAATTATAATTATCGCTCGGCAACAATGAAAATGCTAAGCAGCAGACAGCGAGGAAGGGTCCAAGACGAGCCAAAGTCAAAGCAGAACATCCTATGGTGCCACACATGGCACATGCCACATGCCACATCCGTTAAGAGGCAAAAAACAACAAAGCAAAAAACCCGAGGAATGATCCATCATCATCATCATCGCCAGAGTCTCAGCTTTGCGCAATGCCAGCCTCTTCCTCAGCACTCGAGCCACCCATCTTCCTCCCCTCTCCAACTCTACTTTGAATCGGAGCTTAAATATCATACATCATCGGCCATAAAAAGGTTTTCGCTTTGCGCTTGGTCTCTGCTCTTCTCTCTTCGCTCTTCGCTCTGCTTTTTGTGGCAAATTGTCGATGGGTTTTGCAATCAAAGTGAAGGCTCTCTTCTGTGTTAGCGGGGGATCACCAAATTTAATTGTATTTTCGTTACATTTTGTCACATCTTGCAGAGGGTCCACATTTTATTCATATTTTTGCTACACTTTTTTGTGTCAATCATTGCTTCAAGTGGCTTTTGTTCAGCATGGGATTTACCCATAACTAGGTCATGTTCCCCTCAGTTATTTGAACAATTTTTAAAGCCACTTTCAACATAAAAACTAATAATTTATAACACAAATTAGTCAAAGGTGCCACAAGCCAAGAAAATGCCAAAAAGAATTGATTGAATTGCCATTTGATGAATGTCTCGAGACGCTAGACTCTCGACTCTCGACTCTCGACTGTAGACTGCGGAGTGACAAAACCAGACTCAGAGACTCCAAGCAGCGATCGAGAACCCGGCAAAACCAATTACAAATTCAATGGAAAATACTTCGAAGATGATTGAAATTAATGGCAGATCCCATTCAAACAAACAAAAACAAAAAACAGTTGTAGAAGGCCAAAGGCAGCGCTGCCCCAGCCTGTGCCCCCATCGATCGGATTTCCAAAGTGGCAACAAGACAACAGACAACTCAAAAAGCAGCAAAAGTCTTTGCCTGTGCGGCTGATGATGATAGACAAACGCTTTGGGGGAAATGCAATTTTCATGCAGAAAATGCCAATGCATAAAGCGAGAAAAAGATTACATTACACAGATACACGGATACACTGGTCTGCTCGTACTTATGTGGCAGAAAGAAGTACTTTAACTGGACTCAACGCGACTTGTGGCAAATGCCAAAGCGATAGCATAACGAGGTGCGAACAGGGTCACTGCTGGCTGGCTGGCTGGCTGGCTGCGTGGTGGCCACCAGAATGTGGTCCAAATTAAGTTGGCAGTTGGCTGCAAAATACTGTCATCTTGTGTGTGTTGGGTTATACATTCGCAGACTTCCTTCTAATGTGCACTAGTAGAGTTCAATGGAATGCTGAAGAGTCACATATTAAGCAGCATTCATTGGGACGTTTGGTTGTATCTATAGAGTCTCACAGAACGACTTAAAGTGCAGCTGAAGCTAACCAAACGACAGTTGTTTTTGTGGCGGAAAATATGTTTTTTGTTGGGTTATTTATAGAGATTTTGTTATAGGGCTAGGCCATGAATGTGAGCTGTTGAAGAGCCATGAAGAGTTCCATTGTCTGCCCATAAATTCTGCTTCAATTCTTCCATAAATCAATATATTTCTGAATCCCTAACTCACTGCCCAACTTTCTTTTCAGATGCAGTTCGGTTCTCAAGCTGATTATCTAGCAAACAAAAGGACTTGCTCTACACCTGCTTCAGGGTAAGTTTCCATTGTTTTCCCTCACATTTTTCTTGCTTTCGTACATCAAAATGTATTAAGCATACGTCATGTGGCACACTCTGGGTTTTCTTTGATTTTGTTTGTTCAGCTAGCTGCTGGCTAGCACTTAAATTGATTTTGGCTTTTGTGCCTCGCAATTGGAGCACTCTGAACAACGGAGGCAAGGTCACTTGGCCGCTTGGCCATCTGCACAAATTCGATGATCATGGCGATGACTTCAGCGACTGTGCGATGACTCCAATAACCGCTCGGAGTCGATGATGATGTCTTACTGCTCGTACTCGCTTCTCTTTCCGAGTCAGAACAAACAGCTTGTAATTGGGTCGACATTTGTGTGTCTGGCCGAGCAGCGCAATCGAGCAATCATAAAACATTCAACGGCAGGCAGCAGCAGAACGAATAAACGAACGAATCCCCCACAGAAGACCTTAACAAATGGCCAACAATGTGTTGCTGCTTCTTGGGATTTGTTTGTTGTTTTCTGTTTTCTGTTTTCTGTTTTCTGTTTTTCTTATTATTGTTCGTGTGAACGGAGCGTAAGCTAGGGACGACCTTTGGGCCAGACTTTGATCGGCAGATGACACCTTAAAACCTTCAAAAGTTTATCCATTTCGTGCGCCGTCCCTGCGGTTGGGTCCGTTTGTTTGTTTTTCTCTGCTTAAGTCTACAATTTTATGATCGAGCATAAAATACTCAAAATACGAGTAGTAAACCTCAAAGTCAGTTGTTTCACTCGATGCCGTGGGATTATTCCATTCCGTTTGGTGCGAAGTTTACAGCCCAAAAGGGGCATTCCACACGCCTGCAAAATGCTTTAAAATGTTAATCGATTGCCATTTAATTGGTTTTTGAATGATGGGAGAGCAGCCAAGACAGCAGAGTGCCTCGGATTAAACAGAGCTCTGCCTGGGGAGGAATTGAATTTAGTTAGGAAAAATATATCAATGGCTACAGACACATATTGGACATAAAATCCATATAAATATCTTCTGCCGCTTCCTTTTCTTACCTTCCTGCGTTTGCTGCAGTCCTCCAGCCTCTCCCTGGTATTATTTTTCCCACATTTATTCTTCGAGCATGTGGCATGAGGCATGTCCCTTTTCGGTACCTCACGAGCCACAGGGGGCGCTGGCAATTTTGCTCAAAGTCTGCCATAAAAACCAAGTTTCAGGAGTCCTTTCTCTTCTGTTCTGCAGCTGCCATAGTTCCAGTAATTCCAGTAAAAGCCGCTGTTGGCTTTGGCGCTAGTGTGAAATTGTAATTTGAAAATCGTCAGATTGGCTCCCCGTTTTGTGTTCAACTCGAACTATTTATTGTGAGGTCAATTGATTTCTTACAGCAAAAAGCAAAAATAAATTCAGAAATAGCTCCAACCCACAGCTTGTCACTTCAGTGAAACTTTCTAAAGAAAGTGAAATGGCTTTGGCTTTGGCTTTGGCTTTGGCTTTGGCCTTTATTTCACCCTTTTTCTCTGGTTATGAAAAACAATTTGATGCTGTCTGGGTCAGTCACAAAGGGAATCCATTTCATTTGCAATTCCATTTGCAGCAGCCATAAATATTCTCCAACTGCTGCTGCCTTCAGTGACACCTTCTCATGGTGTTTTTTGCATGTTTCTAAAGGCAAATCGATAAGCCAATAATCTTATCAATATTGCATTGATATTTGGGTGGATATTTCTCTCCGCAACAAGTCTCCAAATTCGAACATCTGCTGAGAGTCGAGTGCAACTTTTAGCGAATATAATTGTAATGAGGCAAGAGGAACTATTCCTGCTGCTTCTGCTCTTTCCACTCCTTAGTTGCTTTCGTTATTCTGTCGTCAAAGTTAAATGGTCTGTGTGATTGCCCCAGAGAGCAGGGCGGGGTCTGCTTTGGTCTGGCCTGCTCTGGTGTAAGTCCTAAGAAAGCAATCCCAAGGTCGTAATGAAAGCAGACAAACCCAATCAGGCAGCATCGCTTACAGATTGCATTTCCTTTTAAGATGATTTCTTTCTTAATTTTGTCCTCTCTCTCTCTTGCGCTCTCTCTGTTTCTGTAGACATTTCCCAGGAGCGAAAGAAATGCTCAAGAAAGTGAAATTATAAGTGGGGGAATGGAGTATTGGTTGGACAGGCGACAAGAACTTAATGAATATTTGTGGCCACACCTTGGGGGGGAAAAGAGTTGAAAGGGAAGCAAGGGAAGAGTTATCACAGCCTGTCACTTTACGTTTCCTAAGCGATTCTTTGTTGCAACGGAAACCTTTGCCTGTCAGCGGTTTCAGCACTTATTAGGGCTTAAATCAAGGATGGATTATCGGTTTCAACCTTAGTTAGCCCCACTTTTAGGGCCAACTCAACGAGCAATCAAAAAAAGCGCAAAATATGTGCCAGTGTCAGCTTTTCAATTCGAATCAATAGCAGGAGGAGGAGGAGGAGGAGGAGCAGCACTCGATATGCCCCCCATCCTCTCTCTGTCTGCTGCTCGCAGTGTCACATTTTGCGTGATTTTGCTGACAGAAGTTTGTTTGTTGCCTGTTGACATATGGCAAACGGGGGGCAGCTCTGTGGGGGGCCACGAGGTGATTGCCGTTTAAATTACGAAATCATCCATGAATAGGGGAACAGCCAGAGGGGGGGGGGGGCAGCTTTGTGTTTTGTAATTAGACCCCAAATACCTATTGATGGGGTCGATGGATGCGCACCAGATTCGTTTGTGCTCCTGCCTCTGCCATGCGGCATGAAAAGTGGCTTAATGAGGCAACACGTTTGTATCAATGCACGGAGTGGCCCACACAAAAAAGAAAAACAGCCACACAGCCGCAATGTTGACACGCAAAATTGTGTAAAATGATCGGCCCAAGGACCAAGTAGTCCTCGTACTCGTAGTAGTCCTCGCCATGTGTCTGTGTCTGGTTTGGTTTGGTTGGGGTTGAGTCTGTCGCTGCTTTGAAGTGGCTTTCGATTTGTGTGTGTTTTATTCCAGGATCGATGTCTGCAGGTTTTGGTTAGGTATTCCATGTCGTCTGTCTACAATTATGCTCCAATTTGTGATCAGTATTCGATGCCATGTGGCACTTTTATACTTTGGAAACTGTCGGGTTACCTAATGATAAATTATGGCCACAAAAGATCGATTTATGGAGTGCAGTTGTGTAACGAAAGGGATGCTAGACCGATAGTTTTTCTCCTTTTATCCCACTACCTTACATTTCCTTCGCTTCCCCCGTTTAATCCTGTTTCGACCATCAATTCCTTGGCAATCACTCGACAAACGTTAAGGCGAAACACACACAAAAAACGAATCGAATTTGTACATTTTATTACGCTGTACTGCACTGTCCTCTGCCTGAGTTCTGGCCACTTGCAAATGGACATTCGAGCTGTCACACCCACCACCCCGAACCTACTCAATCTGCTGGCCCACAATCGACTTGAATTGATTTGCGGAAGAGTTGAATCGCAGTCAAAGTCTTGCACTTCCACTCACTGCCATCCTCTCTGTTGTTCTTGCGGCAAACACTCACTACACAAAAAGAGAGGGTTCAACTTGGCCAGAAAGTGGCCCAAAGCACACACACACACACACACACACACTGTATAAACTCTCTGATGATGATGATGATGCATCAATGCATGCAAATTTGTTAGCCACAAATAAGTTGGGCAGCGGTTAGGGGTTGCTTGGGTGTGCGTGTGTGTGGGTGGTTGTTGCAAGTGTTGCTATTGTTGTGGCGTCGGCTGTCAATGGCAGTGATTTACATAATGTGGCATTTCGGGCAACTCAATGCAACAATTTCCTCTCTGTGTTGCTGCTGCTACCCGGCTTTTGTTTGCCTATTTGTTGGCCTTTTTCTCCTTTTTGACCCAACAAAAGTTATTAGTCAGCTCAGTGCAAAAATCAAAACAGCAGGGAGCCAGGGTGCCACACCCCATCCTCCCCTCGCTGATCAAACAAACATTTCATTATTTTTGTCAACGGCTAAACAAACAAATTGAGGGACGGGCAGGCAGCAAAAGGCCAACTATTGTTGCAGATTGCAGCTTAAAATTTACATTTTAGGGTTGAATAAATTATGAAAAGTGACTAAAATGATGACACAATAATTGGCCTACGTAGAACTTTTCCACAGTTTGTCTGCCTGTGTGTTTTGTGTGTGTGTTTGTGCCTAACCACCACTTAATTTTTGATCAAGTCAATAAATTGAATTACAAAAATTAGTTTTAACCCCCCTCAAGCAGCACAATGTGGGGGAGGTGCAAGTGCAACCCTCCCTGGCTCTGTAATGCTCAAAATGTGTTGCATACGCATAGGCGTCGCTCAGATATTTGATGACATTTATGTGCCTGTAAATATGTATGTAAGATGTACATATGTGGCCCTCCTTTGGCCATGTCTTGTCAGTGCGAAATTCTGGCCAATTTTATGCATGTCCCTTGTTGGACAACAGCAGGCGAGAACTATGAATAGTGTGTCCCCTTCCTTCCCTTCCCTTCCCTTCCCACATGGACAAGTGGAGAGTCGGGCAGTGGGTAGCTGTAGGATGTGTGCCCGGCCTGACTGGAATGACAGTTGGCTTTGGTTCAGGGACTTGTGACGCACGATGGATGCATGGATAGTTCTCAGTTGTAGTTTCCCCGCTCATGAATTTGTTTACATATGTAAATGCTTCTGGGATGGACCAAGGGTCTGTAGGGTTTAAGACTGAGCAAAACTTGATTCATTACTGAAGAATCAGAAGGGATCTTTGCAGCCACAGCCCACCGACAGCTTCCATCATTTATCAGATTAGAAATTTGGCCACAAATGGAATCTTAATCATTGCTAATGGTTCACCCACCAGAATATCACTCTGCCATCCATCTGTGATTGGCAAATAAGATTTGTGTGTGGCAGGGAGAAGTAACCAACTGCCAGCCACTGCAATCCAACAATTTTCAGTCCAGAGAGCCGATCCGATGTGGCCAGCAACCAGAATGCATTCCACACGCTGCAGGCTCTATTAGGCCTAATCACAGCTAATTTAGCAACCGCACAAACACACACAGACAGAGGGGAGAGTGCGCTCTGTGTGCTCACAGAGGGAATTGCATATGTCATTGGCCCGGGCAGTTGGCAATAACCAACTTACTTCAGCTGCTATTAATGCCCCGTCTTCGTAGGGATGGAGCAGCAGCCTCCCTGCTGGCAGATATTTTAGCCGAAAAAAAGAACAAAAAGAACTTCCCCCAATATAAAGAGTTCGGGGAGCAGCAGCAAGAGCCGAGCAGGGGCACGCTACATATACATTTACATATATGAATATTTGAAATGAAGACCCCGACGCAGCAGTCATAAATGCACAGCAATGCAGTGAAGGAGTGCTCCATTGCAGTGGTCATTGCTCGTGGCTCCTGGACATGCGTAATTAGGTTTGTTGTTGCCACTAAATATGCGTGTCAAGTTTCCAAATGCCAGAGCCCCAACCCAACCCCAACGCCAACTCTGTGTGTGTGTTTCAGGTCCATAACGGAACTGGCAGGCAACAGGCCAAGCAGGCAAGGCAGTCCCGGCAATTGTTAATGTCCTTGCAGTGTCTCCTCCTCCTTCGGTGAGTCACTGCTGCGGCTGTGGCCAGCATTTGTTGCCTACGTAAATCAGAAACAAAACCTCATTTCCGCTGCAGACATTTCACACCCGTCACAAGCTAATTTTGGGTTTTGTTTTAATAATCATCAACTGTCATCGGCGAGGCATAGCTCAGGGATTTCACACGGGTGGGGCATGGGGAATACACGTGTAGCTCAGTGAAAGTTCCGCAGAGATGTGCCAGTGTTGAACAGTGTCATTGGAGTAATAGAGTGGTAAGCAAACGTCAAATGAACACAAATAGCAGAGCGCATCAAGTGACTTTCTCTAACCTCCCCTGCCAGTGTTGTGCAACTAAATCACTGGATCCGATCCACTGCTTAATTACAGCCCGTCTATTAGCTGTTTGCTTTGAAAGTGAAAACCACTTTCTAGCAGTTGGTTAATGGGTGAGTTCCTGCAACACCAAAGAGTGCCTTCAGTTGGTTAATCTACGACTGCACCCCACCCCCTAAAATGACACTCCCTTCGCTGGTGCACTTTTCGCTTAAAGTTTGCTTTTAAAGTTGACAATTGTTGATTTGGGGTTTGGGCTCGACTAACGACTTGAACAAACACGCACCCACTCCTCCCCCTAACCCACTTTCAACACTTGAGCAGCACTTGGGGCGCAAATCGCTTGCCGCAACTGTACTTGTTGCGTGTGAATCAAACGCCTGCAATGTCTGCAAGTAGGCAGCACAAAATGCACAAATGGCGCTGCATCGAGCGGCGGAGACAACTCTGGAAACTCAGCACCACCGCAGCGAGCAAGGCGCAGCGAAACGAGGCAAAGCTGAGGCTCTGGCAAATAGCAAATGCATTTTCAATTAAACGTACTGCCACTCCAACGGAGCATGGGAGGTGGGTGGGTGGCCACACGCAGGGGCTGGCATGTGATGGGGGGAGAGCGTAGGATGTCTGCAGTTTGTCATTTCATTTGTTGCTTTTTTAATTGAATCAACTTTGGGGCCAAGAGCGACGAACAAACCTCTTTTCAAAACGAGCTTAACTTCCAGTAAGAGTGCGGCTCTGTGTTTCATTTCCACTGCATTCCGCCTCTCTTGCGCTCTCTCTTCATCGTTCCGCTGCGCTCTTGCCTGCAACTGTTTGCACTTGCTCTCTTTTGTTCAATCTTCGTTTGTTCGCTCTTACTTTCAATGCTCAATCTACTGCCTTTCAACTCGCTCGCTCTCTCTCACTCTCTCTCTCTCTCTTCAGCTCAATGGCATTGCATTCCTTCGGCTTCACGCCATGCCCTGACCCTAGACAACATACATTTTATTGCGAACCAACCAAAAAGAACGTTCCTTCTTTTGTTTCCCTGTTTGTTCCTGCAATTGTCTTTATCCTATCGGAGCAGGAGATGGCAAGGAGAAACAGGAGCAAAAACATGGCACATCGAATTAGTTAATTGCATAAAGTACTCCTCACTGGACTGATAGAGCAGACACTTTGGCTGACAAAGTTGTCTGGCCGTAAACAATGCTGTCAGTGGGATACGAGCGACCAGCAGGAGGGTGGTGGGGAGTCCTTTAGTCCTTTCCTAACTCTAGTCCAAGCTAAATGGCCACTCATTTTGTTTGTTTGCTGCTCACTTTGGCAGTGCGCCCATTCCCGGATAAATGACTGGAAATTTATGTCCGCTTCAGTACGAGACCCCAAAGGGGAGCCGTGGGTAGGGGTTCAATTCAGTTTCGGAAACTGCTGACAAACATGATGCAGCCGACTAACACGAGTAAACTTGTTATTGCCAAGGCTAATCACTTGAATGTGCGCATTGTTCGTATTTCATTATTATCATCTTCCAGCGAGGCAGCTCCTGCCAGCTGCGTGCCAGGATATGGACAGGATACGTACAGACTTCAGCAGCAACAAAGTAAATTTTTAATAGTTTTTTGGTTGAGATTTCAGCCAGCATCTGATATGAAAATGATTTAATTTGGAGTGGAGACGCGAGACTGTACCCACGGCATAATCCTTCTCATGTTTACCATTTGTAATGATTTTTCCTAGTTTTACGGCCCATAATTAACATCCGAGCCCCTAATTAGTTGACTTTATTAGATCAATCTCATCTCCATGGCTTTATATCTAACAAAAATATTTACATTTTGCTGCAACATTTTTTCCGCATCTATTTTTTACACTATTTTATTTTTACAAATTATTATCGTAAACATTCTCTGAGAAGAAATGTACGAACGAAAAAAAAAAACGAAAACTATGAAAATTGTTGTTGACGGCGAGAATTTTTCCACATTCGTACGCCACCGAGTCAGCGGAGCATCAAAACAATTTGAAAGCCGCGCACAAACAAGCGCCCGTGACAGGAAAAACGATGCAAATGGAAATGGAAAATGGCAAATGGGAAATGGCAAATAAAATGCAGCGCAGAAAAAAGAGCGTGAAATTAACTCAAAATATAAGCAAACCATAAATTATATGTGGCATGACATGTGAAATTACTTAATCAAATTAATTTTTGTTTTTGCACTTCACTCAGAGGCATCCACCATGTGGGTGGGAGGGGAGGTGTTGGAAGGATGCGGTCGGACTGTCACAGAAATCCCTTTATTTAAGCAGTGTCAAAGGGTGAGGCTGAGAGTAAAGCCAATTAGCGCGGGGAGAGTGGAAGCACAAAGGGAAATTTCTTTACTAAATGAAAAGCAAAGGATTTCAAGAGCTAAGTTCTTACACTTTCTCTCCTCTCCCACAGTTCATCAAGCCAGACTCCTCTCTCCCACTCACACTCTCCACACCGCTTTGTACCGCTTGGCTAGCCAATAATTCTCTTTGCATTCCTGCGCCTTCTCTCCCTCTCCCACTCCATTCTGACTTTCTGCCATTTATAATTTCTTTTTATTTACAATATTCCAAGCCGCAACAACAAAAGAATGAACAATCTTTTCATAAAATCACGCAAACGCCGCGTTGAATAAGCTGGCAACCCTAAACAACGAAACAACAATGCAATTTTTACTGTTTGTCGCCTACTCCTCATCCTCACATCACCCGCTTTGGCTCCCTTTGGCTTTGGCCCACTCTTCACTCAGCATAGTCCTCTGCCGCCCACTCCGTGCAGGCACATGCATGTCACAATGCGGCAGACAAGAGCAGCAACAGCAACAGCAAAACATTTAAATCAAAATGATAAAGTTGCATACTTGAGTAGAGTTATGCGAGTGAAAAGAGAGAGAAAGGAGACAGTGAAGAGAGTAGAGGGCATAGGGAGACAGGCAGAGCAGAGCAGAGCAGAGGCCCAGAGAGCGGCAAATAAATATGAAAACATTTTTTCTCATTCTGGTTTACCGTTGCTGCTGTTGTGTTGTTGTTGTTGTTGCAATGGCAACGAGCGTGCAAAATAATATGCCAACAACAAAGCAATGCACTGCTCGTTGAAACGCAAGCAGAGACAGAGGCAGAGAGCTGGAACGGAACGGAAAGGTAGCTTTCAGGTGTCGAGAACTTTGATACCCTGGCAGAGCGATGAGGTAATTAGTGATTTTATGATCGTGCTCTTGTCGGTTCGCAAAAAAAGGAAGTAGAATTTACAAAAGAATGGATTTCTTCTGTGCATTGCCAACATTTATTCTAAATCATCATGCCCCACTGCAAGAAGACATTACAAGAGCAGCAGCAGCAACAGGGAGAACAAGAACAAGAACAAAGCAGCAGAAATAATAATGGAGGAACAAGGCGAACAACAAGAAAAACAACAACACAAACGTTGTCTCTGCTTCAGCTATTGTTGGGCATGTGTGTGTGTGTGTGTGAATGTTTTAACTGTTCTGTTGTTGTTCTATCTGTGTTAAGGCAACATTCGCATGTAAAACGCACCATGACCCCGCCACAGTCCCTTTCCATCGTTCTCCATGACAGCAGCAAGCCAAGCCACAATGAGATGGCTACCGCCTGCTTGCCTGCCTCTCTGCTCTCTCTAAAGCTCCCTCTCTCTCTCTCTCGCTTTTCTACAGCGTCGACTATGGTCGCCTCCTCGTGCACACTCCTCTCCTCTCCTCGCTTTCCCCAAAAAGTATGCGAAAAAAGAAGTCAAAAACGGAAAAATAATTAGAGTAGTTGAATTTCGTATAACTTTGTTAATGATATAAACATAAGGCTAATGGTCGAAGGAGGGAGGGAGGGAGGTAGGGTAGAGGTCTGCTGCACGTCCTCGTTTTCGTTCTTAAAATGCTGGACGTTGAATACTTATGAAAGGGAAGCAAGCATCCCAACGCACAGCGCAATTGTGCAGAAAATTGTTCGAAAATTAAGAAATATTCTGGTGCAAAGAGAGTATCAGCAGCAGCAGCAGCAGCGACTTAACATTTGATATGAATGTGGGCGACAGTTTTCTTCAGCATAGAATCATTAGAATCTGAGCGAAAGAGAGACCGTAATGGAGGGAAAAGCTTATACACATATTGAGAAAATATCCGCAAATTTTACCAAACTTTGAGCCAAATGAAAAATTCTTTTCGTTTTCAATCAACATCCTCCTGGAACTTTATCATAGCAAGTTCCAATCAGAGGTATTTCCCACTACTCGTATCTCTCACGGTTTCTTCTTTACCCATTTGAATTCTTCATTCATTTCATTCCCATAACAGTCCCTGCCCAACCCAACAAAAGAGACAATTTCTAATGTATTCCAATCATTTTTGCTGCTGCTGTTGTTGTTGTTGTTTGTTCGTTTTCCATCAAATTTTTTTGTTTTTTTGAGGGAAAATATTTTTTTGCTACGTTTTGTGACTGCAATTTTTTGTTGTTTCATTTTTGCCATTTTGGTTAACATTGTTTTGGTGACAGTTGCACCCGCATCTCATTCTGGTGCACCGTTCCCTCTTCTGCACCATCTCCATTACTCTTTGCCCCACCATCTGACACACACCCACACACACACACACGACAACATTCTGACTTCTGTGTTGTTTCAGTAATTGTTGTTGCTGGGGTTGTCATAGTTCTTTGCTGTTGCATTTTGTTGCTTCCATTGTTGTCATAACTGTTTTTGTTTACGCTGCATATTCTTTTTCGTGGGGTTCTAAAACCCCTCTCTCCTGTGTGTGTTATTGTTGTTGCAACATAAATTTAAACGTGACATTTAGACACTCGACTCGACGACTGTGTGTGTGTGTGTGTGTGTGTTTGTGTGTGTGGAAGCACGGCCCATTCAGTCGCCGGTTCTCCGGGTCGTTCGGGGTCTCTCAAGTGTTTGGCACGCATTGAAATGCCTTGACAGAGGGGCAGGGCACAGAAGCTACTGGGGGTGCAGGTACTTCATTCTTAACCTCTTCAACTTTTGAACCGAGAGTCTCTCCCCACTCCAACCCATCACACATCACACATCACACAGCGCGCATTTGTCGTCGAATGATGTATGATGGGTCGCCGCGCAAAAGGTTGCTGCAAGTGTTGAGCGAATTTTGTATTGTGAATGATGATGATGGATGGGAGAGATCGCCTATGCTTGGAGTACGAGTTAAGAACATTTTTAAGTTTGCTTTGATTTCAGATATTATAAATGTACTTCTCGAATCTTTACAGGTCTTTGCTCTGCTCCCTCAGCAGCATATTCAAACGGTAAGTGTCCGCCCAAGAGAGCTTTTCTCCATCTACTATCTACATGTCGCCACAAACTTGTTTTGCTTCATTGCTGCACAATCTTAAAGTTATTTCTTGCTCAACCTGCGGCCCATAACCATAAAATGCCCAAAAGTCTTATCCTTATCTCTCTCTTCTCCCGCTTGTTGTGCCACACACAAAAGCTGGGAATTCTTTAAGCCCCCGAGAGCCCAGGAAGAATCTTTAGAATGCTTTTTGACAGACTCGGGGAACTTACTTAGACGACCTTCAAGTGGAGCCGGGATGATGATGACTTGGAAACTCTTGCACCAACTGCACTGCTCAGACAACACAAACATATTCTCGTGGCACATGGCACGGGCCACGGGTCGGTGGCATGATGCGTATGATAAAGCGTAAGCGAAACCCCAACATTGCTCATACATCACGGTGCACAAAGCATGCAGTGGAAGTTCTGCAAAGGGGCCCGGCGCTGCTCGAGGGTGTGCCTGAGTGGAGGCAAGGGATGACTTCAGTTCGAGTGCAAGTTGCGTGTCCTTATCGCTTGGCCTCCAAGTTTAAAGCGCTCTCAAGTGCACTTAACTACAAAAACAGCAACCTAACAAAATAGCAAAACAACTAAGAAAAGGGTAGAGCCGCAGCTTGAGATACCCTCAAATATCGATCGTCGTCAGTTGTGTCTCCATATGCTCGCAGAGTTCTTCCCTGTAGATTCCTACTTGCTGATATTTGTCTACTTTTGCCACTTGTACTCAAAAATCATCATACCCTTCGGCGAGGGTATAACAACAAGTGGAAGAGCCGTAAACAAGCTTCACATGTGGCATTTTATTAAAGTTGATGCCCGCCCAAGCAAAGGCAATGGCAGCGGCAACGGCAACTTAAAATGCATTTAAGCCAGGAAGGATACCGAGCTCAGGGGCGGCGCCACAGCCTCACAGCTCTACGACTCCACGGCTCAAAGAACGTGGCCAACTTTTGCAATTGTGGGACTATCAAACAAAACTTTTACCAAAGCACAAAGCGTGTAGAAGCGGGGGGTACAAGGGGACTGAAAGTGTCATCATGACCAACATCCAACTGCAGCAGCAGCAGCAGCAGCAACAGGAGCACATGAGTTATTGCATTGTCGCCAGCGTCGTCATGGTTGCTCTTGGTCTTCCTCGGCCCCCCCTTATGGTCTAGTCCACAGCTCATCTCCACACGTTCCCTTCCAGCACTTCTAACTGTAGTCTGGCCCACCGCCTTGCTGCTCTAACACTCATTTGCTTTGCTCTTCTAACATGCTGCCAACATGCTCTTGCATCTCTAGCCTCTGCTGCTGTCTCCGCTGCTGCTGCGTTTCTGCTCTTCTGCTTCGTTTCTCTCTCTCGTCCATTACATGCCATCCTGCTTCTTCCCTTTGCTGCTGTGGCTAGCGGTTCTTCTGGCTGCTGCTGCTGCTGTTGGGTTGTGTCGCGACAGACGGATTTAGTGAAGCTTAGCTCAAAGCAACAGCAAAAAATTATTCGGTAGAAGAGAAGAGAAGGGACTGCAAACAGGAAGGAAGCAAACAAACTCAAAGGGCAGTCGACTAATTGTTGACCTAGAAAGTAGATTTTCTGCGTGAGTATAGAATAAGAGTATAACCTATATATTTTTCTGCTTAAATTAATGCCACATTTATCACTCATTCAGCAAGCAAGACATATTTAGCCATGCTCTCCTTCCCACTGTCACAGCTTGCAAGCAAAGTCTGATATGCCCCTCTGCCAGTCGAGGGTAGCAAAGCGAGAGCGACAGAAATGCAAATGTTAGAGTTCGTGTCCTCTTGGCTTAGCCTTCAAAAAGTGCGGACACACATTGACTCTCGCTTCTCGCCTAGAAGGATTTGCTTTCCTCTCTCCTCTTCACACTTCCCCTTGGCTTACCCTGCCCAACTACTTTTGTCTCTCGCGTTATTTGTTTGCACTTCAAAAGGATTTTAATCAAAGTTTTTCAAGTGACGTTCTCTATGGCCATCTTCTTCGCCCAGACTCGATTGTTGTCCAAAAGTTTGCCGTTTCCCAGGAGTATAGCAAGTGGCAGGGGTCGGAGAGCAGTCTTCTAGAGTGAGATTTATCTGCCATCATTCACAGTGATTTAATTATCATTTCTTTCGCCCCCAAGTTCTTGTTGTTGTCAAGAGGGGGGAGAACACATAAAATTTATGATTGCAATTGAGAAGAGATTTCATTTCATCTTTCAACGAAAGCTTGCAGCTTCTCCTGCTAGTAGTGTTAGCTAAGTAGGTGGCGGGGGGACTGCTCTGCTCCTCCACCTGTGCAATTTCAATTACCGATGGCATAGCAAAACTTTTTATTTGATTTAATCAGCGGTTCGCAGAGCTGAGCTGAGCAGAGAGCGAACCACAGCCGCTGAAAGTTTTCCGGCCTTGTTTGGGAACACTTGCCGCTGCACTTTACTCTGCGGCTGACACCCCCCTCCTCTGTCCGGCTGTGGGTCCGGGTGTCCATGTCCATGTCCATGTCCGTGTCCTGGTCTAGTGCCTGCTGCCTGCCCTGGTGCAAGTATTGCCTACTGCCTGGTTCTCCCATATCCTTTGCCCCACTTGCAGCCACTTAACAAATTTTGCGCTGCGCCGTTTTTGAAGTTGTCTCGTCTCGCCCCTCCCTCCGCCAGCACAGCTAGCGGGCAGGCTCCCCTGATTGACTGACTGGCCAGTGGTGCTCCTCCATGGGCCGCTGTGAGCTGAGAGCTGAGAGCCGAGAGAGCGTGTCCCTGACACGAGGTGAGTGCTTAGGCTGGTGGACATTAGTTTTGGTCGCCGAATGGCTGCATCATCGCAGCTGCTCGACGAGTGACTGGTCTGTGGGGAATGTCCCAGACTTGAAGCTCTGACGGCTGATGGAGTTTGCTTTTAGCGCTGACAGAACCAGACCAGACCCAAAGCACAAAATACCCTTAAAGTGGAGATTTATCTTCAATTGTGCAGACTAGTAAATAATTCGCTTAAGCGATTTGTCGGTTTACCTCTAGTTAAAATGCGCTCAGTCTCAGTCCTCAGACCCGCTTTTATCACGGGAAAAAACTCTTTTGAATAATTGGCTTTTAGCATTGTAAGCGTTTATTCAGCCATAAAGAGTGCGGCAATGAACCATCCGGACGGAACCCACTCAACTCTAGCCATTGCCAGTCCCCACTCACCGGTGGAGGGGGATCTGCTCCATTAAAAGGCAATTTATGTGAATGCCTGAAAGAATGCAGCGGATGTTTTTTTGTGTGCGCCATAGTCACAGATTTCACAAATATCAAAAGATGGCTGGCTAATTGTTGCATCATTTGTTGTTGTTATTTGTTGATTTGTTGATTAATATAAAGCCAGAAAAATATTGATAAATATTTGCCCAAAAAAAAATGGCGCATGCAATGGGACAGACAGAGATGGGAAATGATTTTGCTTTTGTTTGCTGATTGTTGGTTGATTTTGGTTGGCAAATTGGTAGTCAGCTCTATCACTATTCCTCTCTCTCTCTCTTTCGCTCTCTCTCTCTCTAGCTATCGCTTTTGCACTGTGAAATGAGGTTCAAGCGCAAACGTAATTAAAATAGTTCGACTATACGAATCAATAAACAAATTGATTATGCAAATTTACTGTTTATTTGCTTTCGACTTTCGCCATTGTAAACGTCTCTCTATATATCAATTTACATATGTGGTGTGTGTGTGTGTGTGTGTGTGTGTGTGTGCATGTGCTCGACATTAATGGGTTTTGTTTTCTGGCTTTATTTTAGACCAAAATTTATATACATTTAATGCTCAATCGAAGCGGAAATAAAAAAGTTGCACGAAAAAAGTTCTGGCAAAAATCAACTGGGGGAAAAAGCGGAAACGGAAAGCGCATGTTTTCCATTACAGTTGATCGGTCGGGGGTAGAGGGGGGGGGTTTATTTTGGTAAGGATTTTCCGTGGAACGACCATCGACAGTTGTCGTAATTGAGTTATATTTGTTGTAATTTAAACACAGTCCGAAGCGACTGCAGCGACTGCAGCGACTATTATAATTAAGTCTGTCTCGTTCTAGCGCTAGCTATCTCTCTCCCACTCCGTGTCAGTGTTCACTGAACAAATGAATTTTTAATTAAACACGAAACAACAAGCTAACAAAGCCCAAATAACAATACGACAAAGTAAACAAATTAAAATCAAATTAGTCTTGTACAAAAATTTCTGCACACAGACCACAAAAAATGCTCACAAAAAGCGGCGGGGGGAAAGGAGTGGGGCAAGTGGTACAGATATCTGTCAAATATTTCACTACACATATTCTAATATTGTTGAACAATTCATTAACTCAACCCCTGGCACCGTTTTGCCATTTCCTTTGAGGAATTGTCTGTCAGTTTTGGGGGTTTCCTTTCTGCCATGCCACAATCTCTGGCTGTCAGTCCGACTCGTGGCATACATAAATACTTAGCACATGAGAGTTACCTTCATTATATGTCAGCACTCAGCAGCGACTCTGCCTTGGCTGCTCCTCGTGTGACTTTGAAATCGCTTAAATTGCCTGAGGAAAGTCACGAGAAGCGACGCTGACAGGCATTGAAAAGGTTGTACGAGGAGACGGAGATCCCTTTGGTGCCACAATGGCAAATTGTTGCATCCGCTTTTTCTTTTAGCCTTTTAAATGCAATTTCCACACACGTTGAGCAGCTAGAAAGGGAGGGGGCTGTGGGCTGTGGGCTGTCTGTCCCTGTACCTGTCCCTGTCCCACCATCTCGCATTTACATGCTGCGATTGCTTCTCCGACTCATCCTGTTTCCTGCTGATGTTGCTGCTGCAGCTTCCACCTCCCATTCCCATCTGCTGTCTCCTTCTGCTTTGCCCACAGGCCGCCGCTTACGTTGTTTGCTTTCACTTGCCATTTTGTTGTTGTTCACTCAGGCTGGCTCCAAGCTTCTCTCTCTCTCTCTCTCTCTGTGCTCTCTGTGCTCCTTCCCCCCTCCTTCCTTTTCCTACTACCAAACGCATGTTCCCCGCTCCTTCTCGTTGTTGTTTTCCTTCCTCCTTTTTGCACCGCAAATTGCCTTTAATTCATTTTCCGCAATTACTCCAGGCCACACAGAAGGGCGGTAGGGGATGGGCCTGGAACTACTCATTATCATGCAGATCTCCACCCACTCCAAGCGGCTCAATCCAACAACCAACCAGATCCACCTAGTGCGAAAGGGAGAGACTTTTGTCGTAGGCGCATTTTTTACATTCCATTTGCATGCCTTGAGGGAGCGACCATTCCATTCCATTCCATTCCGTTCCATGCCATGCCATGCCATGCCATGCACCGTGTTTCCATCTGCATAATGATGAGGCAGAGAATCCCACTCCCAACCATTCCTCCCCCTCTTCCTGCCTGCCTGCCTGCACCTTGTCACTCTCATTGTGTCTCGTTTTAAGCGCATTAAGTGACCAGCAAACGGTAGGAGGATAGGAGCAGCAGCACTTGTCAGGTGCAGTCTCCTGTCCTGCAGCCAACCCACTCCTTACTCACGTTAAGGTCAGCGCTGATCAATGTCAATTGCCGCACTTTGGCAGGCGGATCCGGGTCCGGGAGTTTCCAGTCGCATACAATTAAGCAAAAGGAAGACCAGAAGCAGTGCCTGAACGGGGTCCATGACGTGTGTAGCCGAAACATTCGCATCAGCCATGGGACACGCAAAGTAAACAGCGATGCAAGATGAGAAAATGTTAGAGATGTGAAATGAAGAGTTGAAGATTACTCTGTGAGTATTGAAAGTAGCTAAGAATCATCCTTAAGTATTGTAATTCCATTCCAAAGATTCACTGCAATCATTTCCACTTTTGCTCTTTCACCGATCAATCGCTGCGGCGCTCCCATCTCTAGCTGCTCTTCGCCATCGAGCGGTGGACATGCATCGCTTCGCTTGGCATCGCCACGCAACGCAACGCATCGCATGGCATGGCGTGGCCTGCCATGGCATCGCATCGCTCTTGGCCAAAGCAATGAGATGCGTCGTCGTGTAGCGGGAATTGGAAAACTGTTAGCCGTCTGAAGGTTGCCTTGTTGATATTCCCACTCCGAAAGAGAATGTCCAACAGGGAGAGGGAGAGAGAGAGCGACTCACGTTACCGTTAGTCTCGTAAACTTTTGCTGCCTTGCTGTTGCTGCTTGCTGTTGCTGCTTGCTGTACATTTGGTCGCCATTTTCAATTTACTGACGCTGTCATGGCCGGAAGACAAATGTGGGTGAACTGTAACTGTATACTATATATATATGTGTGTGTGTGTGTGTGTGTGTGCAGTGGCATGTTGTGATTGCGGACTGTTGCTTCTCTTGAGTGGCGACCCAACTTTTCACTGCTGCTGCTCCCTGTCCCACTCCCCCCCATTCGTGCAACGTGTGCAACAGGGTGCTTCTATTTTTCTTTGCCTTGTATTTTGTTTGTCCTTCTCTGGTAGTTCGGTCGACTCCACTTCCTGGCCTGGGTCTGGCCCAATGCCTCTCTGCCACTCGCTCTGCCTTTCTGCCTTTCTGCCTGGCTCTTGTAATTGTTGCTAAAGCAGCAAAACGTCGACGCTGAAATTGCAGCAACTGTAATAACAAAATGGCCNTTCGCTCTGCCAGGATAGATGGGAACTGTGGCAGTGTTGGGAAATATTTCCAGCTTGACTTATTTTGACTTTGTGTGAGAAGCGTTTGGGTTCTCAGCATTTGCTGCTTCGGAGCTGCTTCAACTGCCAGCCAAAGTTTATTCAACGCAAAATGTGCAATGGGAGAACGTGCCGCATGTGTAGGAGGCGGCTGGCCATCGGCAGTTAGTCAGCCAAGGGCTGCGCGTGGCTGCCACATTTACTCTGGCCTTGCACACTGATTTCCTGTTGCATTTCCGGTCCGGGCCGGTCCGGGCCGGTCCGGTCCGGCCAGCAGCTGGGAAAGGGGCAGGCGCACATAAATTTAAATCGAATTTAGAACAGTGGGCAAAAGGAAATGGGAAATTAACGGCCAAAGTGGCACGGAAATTATGTGTAGAATCCGTGGCAGTCCGTTTGCCTTCTTTCAGCCTTAACCCCGATCCCAACCCACAACTAAACTGATTCGAAATTGATGTCATTTGCTTAACCTTTAAGTAGCAGGCGGGAGTCCTTTCTTTTCTGAATGTAGGTCAAATTTGTCGTCGACATTCTTGGGTTAATTTTTGCCTGCTTGGAGAAATCAATTAGAGGTCCTGGGGAAGCTGCAAGTATGCCAGCCGACAGGCTGGAGCTCCATTTAAATGTTTTATGAACATTTTCTTGGGCCTAACGCTCTGTGCCTTCAGTTTTTACCACTCCTGCCGCTGCCTCTGCCCCTGCTTCTGCTTCTGCTCCTGCCTTTCTCCACTCTTCTGTGGTTGTCTATTGTCTACTTTTTGTGAACAATGGCAGGTGTCATGCAGGTGGAAGCAGTGCGGTTCAAGTCGCAGAGGAGGGGCCAAGGGGTTGTCCCTTTGTGCATTTTACGCGGAATTACACAGCATAAGCAGCTGACACCGCCACACCCCCAACGAACCGCCCTGAATGACCCGACCGCAGACGTGCTGCATGCCTCCCACCGTTGCACCTGCTGCTGCTGCAAATGCGGCATTTGCCGTGAGCGACTTTCGTCTGCTTTGTTGTAAAAGGGAGCAGGGAGCAGGGAGCACCCAGCCACCCCTTAGCCATTGTGGCCCAAAGGCAAACACAAGCCCAAGCAATTGCCTCGCCTGGCTCCTCCTCAGTTGATTTAAACTACACAAAAAAGCAAACAACGCACGCGGGAGGAAGGCGGGGACGGGGTAAGCGGTGCTGCTGGGGTAAGAGCAACTAAGAAAATGCCTGCACAAAAGTAACTCATAATTAAGGCAAGTCAGCCAAGCAGAGAGCGGAGTGGCAACGTGGAGAGCCAAGATGCAGCAGCAGCAGCAGCAGCGGCAGCGGCAGCGATTCTCCTTTCTTGCAGCACAAATGGCAAATGTCAGAAATGTTGCCTACTTTTAGGCGGCAACTGGTTCCGATTTTGGGCAAGAGCAGCGCTGAGAGTGGTTCAAGGAACTAGTTCTGTACTTCACTTTCCCCTACGAATAGCTGAAAGAACACCTTTACTGGCTGACTCCGCTGCTCCTTTGGGCTCCTGGAACTAGTTCCTTGCCTTAGACATCTTCATGGCTCCTTTTGTTGGCTGACGCTCACTCCTTTGCTGCATCGTGCACCGTGGCGTCTCCGTATATATTTTTGATATGCTTCAGCAAACACCTGCAACGTCTCAACAACAATGAGAAATATTGTTAAGTAAATGGGCTGGGGACTGGCGGGGCGTTCCAAGAGTAGTGGATGCAGTTTCTGGTGCATTAGCGGAGTGCGTTACCCCCTGCCTGCGCTCACCTCTTGGCCTGCTTCGCTCTCCCCGTGGCACTCTTTATTGTTTATGTTTTTGGCTGGAGATTTTTGCAAGGTGGGTGGCTGTTATGGCTGGGATTTGGGTGTGTGCTACGACGCGTGTGGTGGGCATTGAGGTTGTTAATGCATGGGGCTGGGCCGTGTGCATCCTGTTGCCAGGATGTTGCATACAGTCTGCCTGGCTGCAGAGGCCGAGAGTTGTAGGCAACTTTTGGCAAATCATGGCAATTGCTGGTGCTTCTCTTTTTATTGCTGCTGGAAATTATGTGCACTGAAATGAATATTAATAATGCGAAGAGACAGACAGAGAGAGAGAGAGAGAGATATTCGTGTAACCCAGGGCGTATGAGAGACTTTTCCATTAAGCGCGAATCGTTTGTCAATTTGCCAGTACACATAAATCAACAGCTGCAGCTGCAACAGAGCGGGGTGGGGGCAGTATCATCTTGCCTCAAGCCCAATTAACCCATTAGGATAGCGGTTGCCATTTGATGCGGCAGTCAGAATGCAATTAAAAGAGAGCAGAAACCCCCGGCAAAAAGCAGGAAAAACGAATAAGATGAAGCTCCATCTTGCAATTTCCTACAGCTTCTACTCCTCGCTCTGCCAACATTTAATTTTTATGTAAGCATCACACAGCCCAAGGACGTAGACCGAGACCAGAACCGAGAGAACCAGAACAGAGCTCAGAGCTCGGAGCCCGGAGAACTGAGAACTGAGGAGTGCCGCGATGAAGACCAAGAAAAGTAATAACTGCGCATTGCCATTATTTATGTTTATGTCCGCACTACATCATCTTCAAATGTCCGCTTCTGCCGCTGGTCCCCCGTTCATCCTCTTGGAGCTATAAAAAACAAGTGCCTGCTGGCGGACAAGTTGCAGTCCTGCAGGAGGAGTGGCAGGAGGCTGCGGGTTTGGGCTCTTGCTGCTCTCCACTCTAGTCTTAGGCGACGTTTAACTGCCGCCGTTTTGAGTGCCGTTGAACTAATTTCCGTTGGCCTCCTCTCCCCACCCAAGAGGGCAGATAGGAAGGAAGGAAGTTCAGCTTCAGCTTCAGCTTCAGCTTCAGCTCTTCTCTGTTATTCTCTGCTCTGGCAAAAATTGCATTCTTTGCGGCCTTTACGCTGGATCTCCACTCCGCGCATTTGTCATTGAGGCGCTCGCTAATTTGACATAAATTCCAACTGCAAAGCAGCCTCAAGTGGCCCACAGGGCAAGTGGCAAATGAGCATGAAACTTTCCCCTGAGAGAAGCTGATTTAAAGTCGAATCCCAATTGATTATTTTGCCCTAACTTTTGTCTAACATCAATGCCAAGCCACTTTCAATTACAATAAAAGGAACATTTGCACAACTCTTTCTCCCTGAAGGTCCTTTTGCTGCGCTGCGCTGCGCTGCGCTGTCGCCCGACCAGTTGGAGCTGCAAGTTTGCTTTGCCAGCCAATTGATATAAATATTTCTTTTGGTCTTTTGGTCAAATACTTATGATAAACATGTTGTAAACTGTCCAAATCGATTAGTTGGCCACACAAACTATTTCCCCAGCCGAAAACGAAAACGAAAACTTCCTGCGCTATGGGAAAGCAAACAAACCAATAAACTCCAAGGACTGACAAAAAACTTTTGACACTCCATTCGGAAAGGGGAACGGACAGGGCAGGGCAGGGCAGGGCAGGGCACCGAAGGAGTTGCAAGTTTGCTCTACTTTTGCACATGAAAGTATAAATTTAAGAAATAACTTTGGCGATAGATGTGTTTACAAATGCCAATAGGAAATGCCACTTAAAATGCATCACACAGCCAGGGAGAGAGCAGAGAGAGACAACACAACACACAAAGAACTGGGGCCGAGTGGACAAACGTTTGTGCCAGAGGGAAAAAGCACTCAAGCGATGGGTACGAGGGGTACGAGGGGTACGAGAAGGTTTGAGAGGCAAATGTTAGCCCCAAGGATTTTATTATTGTTTTATTTTTTGCATAACTTTTACACGCATTTCGCTGCTCTTCTGTTTGGGCTTTGACTTTGACAATTGCTCAACTTGGCAACAAAAGGGCAGAGCAAAATGAACCAAAGTCAAAGCCGAAGCACACAAGACACAAAACACTGCGAACGAGATGCTGCTTGAGGGCCATTAAACGAAGTCATGAATGGCGGGACACACATTAGGCGGAGGCGTGGCAAATGTTTTAGCCATTAGCTTCGGGCATTCTCGTAAATCTGACAAAAGCCATTGGCTCGAGCCGATTGGGTCAGTCGTTTTTGATCACTCCTTTTGTCAGGTGTTACACGTGCGTGCCACTTGCCACTTGCCACTTGCGTGTGATGGGTGGGGTGGGGGGTAAATAACCGCTAGTTAAGTTTGCTTTGTCATAACTAACAGTTTGCATTTCGATTGGGGTTTTTTTTCTCCTTTTTTTTTGCAAGTCACGCACTGATTTGGCAATTTGCATGCAACGACCGCTAGATGGCGCCGCGCACGTGCTCCGGACAGTCGCGCGAAACTATGGACTGGGCATGACGGGGATTTCCACTCCCCTACCCCCCCTCCCGCAGACCACTGTAACAATCAATATTTGAATTGAAATTGAAAATTTCATAATTTTTGTTAGAGTTTTTTTTAATTTAAAAGTTTTTTTCCGCTGGCAGCCATTTCTTTTTATTGCAATTCGATTAATAGTTGCAGGGGGTTGGTGGGGGGTACCACTGCGTACGTGCAATATTAAGTTCGGGCAGGGGTGTTGGGGTGTCTGATGCTAAGTTCGATTGGCATTTTAGCAAAATTAAATATTTGTACGAAATGTGTGTCAGTCTTAGGTTTCCCCTTGGGGGGTACTCGAACACCCACTCGAGTGTTAGTTTATTGGCAATCTAAATGCAAGGATGAATGCACAGGAGGCAGCAGCAGCAGCACTGAAGAGGCAGCACTTTCGCTGCTTTTGGCATTTTCATTTGCATTGTAAGTCGAGAGCAGCTTTTCGGAGAAGCTGCAAGGCAGAGGCGTACCCAGGAGGAGGGGAAACTGCAGCTAAACAAAAGGAATTTATGATTATAAAGCAGTGAAAATATTGGCAAGTCTTGGAACTGGAACTACCCTCTCTCTCTCTATCCTCTTTGGCCCCTTGATCCTTTTATGGGGCCATGTCCCTGTCAATTGCTAGCAGTGATATCGATAACAGTCGGTTGAACTCCGTACCAGAGACACGCCCAACGCCTCAATGCATGCATACATGCATTCAGTCAACCCCTCTCCTCACTCTCCTCTCTCTCTCTCTGTTACCTCCGAACGAACTTTTTTCATGCTCCATTGTGTTATAAATATTCATAAAGCGCTTCGCCATTTTTCGTTGCGACCGCCGCAACTAAAGCCTTGATTTCTTGCACACACACACACACACAGACAGCTAGCTGCACATGGACATGTTACCAATACCTAGCCAATATGGCAACCAACCACACCTCCCACCCCTGCCGCCCATCGTCTGCACCCTCGTCTATCTTCTACCCATTTAACCGCAAGCCATGCTTCTAATGCCGCGTTGGCATAAATTTAAAGCAGCAGCTGCGGTTTTCCACTGCACTTTACCTCCCATTCCTTCCCCATGCTTTCTCCCTCTCTCTCTCTCTCGCATTCTCTAGATATGGCTGTAGGGGATTTACCGTTTACCCTCCCTGTATCGTTCTCTGTTGCTCTGCTTTAACCGGCCAGAGCGAAGTGATAGCCCCAGCCGAAGAGCAACAAAAGACTATTACAAAAACTAACCCAGGTACGGCTTTAAGCACCCCCCCTCCTCAGCAGCCGGAGCGCCCCCTAAAAAGCATTTTATGCTGCTAATTGATTTTTCAAACACGCTTTGGTTTCAGCCCAACGTTCCCTCACTCTCTCTTACACGCTCTCTCCTCCCTCCCTCTCACTCTCTCTGCTTTCGATGTTGTTGCTGGCAAGTGCCACTGCGCTTTTGCTTGGCATTCAATTAACGGGAATTTGCATTTTGTCTATGGTATATCGGTGGGGTGTACGTATCGTATATGCATACAAAAATTGCTTGTAAAAACAAAAGTCTCAAGTGCTAAATCAACAACCAACATAGCACAGAAATATAGTGATTAAAATTTGTATGAATTTTGAATGCCTCCCCTCTCCGATGCTACTGTTGCTTGTTCTCTTTAGACATATCACTTAGCATTGATCTCTGCTCAAAATCAGCGGAACGTGAGGTGCGATCTCGCTGGTGGGGTGTGTCAGTGATTCGTCATGAAAAATGTTCAGATTCTAAAGTGTTGATTGCCAGATAAGCACATAAACCTAGATTCTAGTTAGTCGAGGGTTATTGCTATAGTAAATGAACATGATTATTGAGTTATGATTCAAATTGATTAAGTTTCCACAAACAACGAATTACAGATAATTCAATGGATATAGGGGAATTATAAGTATCTCTTGGTAAACTAAATATAGCAACACCTATCGAACATTGAACATTGGTGGCACTGTAAGCACTGCAAAAACCATACAAATATTTATTGTTTTTTTTTTCCAAGCTGAGCGCATAAACCTAGATTTTCCTTAGCTGAAGGTTAGTTGTATCTTTAAAGATGCTCAGAATTAGCCATGGGGCAATCTGTCACGCGATGCATAGACACTGAACCTCAGAGGCACTCAAATTCAGATGACAATGGCTGAGAACCAACAGATTCCAAACGAAATTCCTGTAAACGACCTTCGTACAAGCGGAACAACAAAGAGAAAAATCTAGACTGTTAATGACCACCGCAATAAAGAGTACTTACATTATGTTTTGCTTTAATAGCAATTATTATCGACCAAGCAGCAAGTACATAAAACTTGATGGGTCTTACGAGCATAAATAATACTCGTATTCGTACTTGCCACAGCAGCAGTGGACGGCAGACCGACCGACCTACCGACAATTGCAGGCGCAGCTGAAGTCTCAAGGTCAGGTTGCAGGCTAAATTTAACATTGAAACTGCATTGTCTGCGGCCAAGCGTTAACGGAGGAGTGGCCGGCAGTGTCCGCCCCAACCGGTTACACTGCAAAAGATCTGACTATCTGTTGCAGCTTCTTCTTCTCCCTCTTCTTCTTTTGGTTTAATTTGGCGATTTCAAAAGAGAAACAAAAGCCACGTAAGGCCCGGCGTGACATTGAATTGTAAATGCAGAAGATAAAGTAAAACGTGGAACGCATAAAGTTTACCCAAAACGAAGCACAGCAAAGGAAAAGTAGTAAATAAAATGTAAGCCGACATCCGATGCATGTGCAACTTTTTTTTATGTTGCGCGAAAACCCACAGTGGCGGTGCCCTAGAGATGAAAGCGTGAGTTGGTGGTTGGGTGATCTGTGCTCCTCTACCTGAGTTCTAACTATTTAAGTGTTGTTTTTGCTTTCTTCTAGCTGTCCGAAACCTTTCGCGGGTAGTCACGACCCCCATCGCCAAAGCTCTGTGGCGTGCACAAACAACAACCTCTACGTTTTTGCAGTGCCTGCTCTGCTGCTGTTTGCGCTTTATCCAATTCACTGCTGCCTCACCTCACCTCCCCTCCCCTTCCCCTACCACTCATTTATCCACGAGTCAGCTGCTGCCACTCTGCTTCTTCGTTGTAAAAGACATTGACATTTTTTTTTGCACTCTTACTTTTTGTTCGACATCGAACAAGGGGTAGAGTAACTTTGATTAGAAGTTAGTCACTCAGCGAAAAAAGTTTCTCTGAGAATAAAAATGGTTTATATTAATGGTTAGCATCAAAAGTAGAGGTGCTAAGTGATGTCCATCTATTATGAGTAGTCAATATCATGTACGCTTATACCATGGCTGCCATAGCAAGAACCCATCTGTAAGGGTATCAAAGCTTCGGTTCACGGTGAACTTTCTTGTGCTCTCTCGCCGCATCTCTCTCATTCACTCTCCGTTTCTCTGTACTTTGTTGTCGTTGTTTAATGGTTTTATACATCTTTTGTAGCTGTTGCTCTTGCTGTTGTTGTCGGTGCGGTGCCATCGCATTACGTCACTTTCACTGTAGTTTGCGGCTTAAGTCAGCATTTGTTGATTGTTGCTTTTGCTGATTCTGCCGCCGCTTCTCTGCTTCTGCTTTGGTCCGTTGTTTGCACTTGTTTTTGGTACAAACAAGCAAATTGCAATAAAAATGCTTGAATTTATGGTCCACTGGCATACATACACACACACACACACAGACATATATTTTTCGTTTGGGATGATTTATCTGAGACTTTTGTTCAACTTTTGGGTCACGACGGGCAGCGGCGGCAGCAACGGCACAATTTATGTCCGTTTACAGGGCAAACTTTGCTGTTCTTTTTTTTGGTTCAAGTTCATCAGTTCGCTGGCTGCACTCGCCACTGGTTCCAGGCTCCGCAATGGAGTCGTTACCACTAATTTACATGTTGTTTAACAGCAAAAAACTATTAAAAATACTGTGATCATATTCAGTGTTAACATAAACACAGCACGCATACGCCCCGCCGATTGGGTATGCCATCATTGTTAGGGTCATGAGGTTTGATAAGAATCTACCCACAAAATATCGCCATTAGTGGACTCAACGTGGCCTGACTAAATGGGAACCCAAATGAGGCAAATTTCTCAATCAGCGCGTGGCGAGGCGGCTAGTTCCGATTGATCCGCTGGGACCATGGGACCACTGCAAAGTCTGACCTTGGGCCTCATTTGCATGGCAGCGAAAGCCTACGGCGTGAGTCTCCCCATTTAAACCATCCGAGATCTGCATACTTTAGTTTTCTATGAACTCCCAGCTCAATCTGCAAATAGATAAATTTCATGCGACATCTTTTGTGCCAAATGAAATCTGCTTCAGCTCGAGCATCGATCACCTGGAGGACATCAACTTCAATATGACCATCAGAGTGCCCTTTCCCGGCAAACTCCTCATGCACATATTTGTGCGAAAGCTCTCGGACACGCCGGGGGGAGCGGACATCAGCGATTTGGTGCGCCTGAAGAACCGGGATCTGTGCAAGATGCTCGACTCGCTGCGGAATATCTCCACGGATCATGGGCAGGGCGAGAGCCTGCTGCCGTCCACCTTCTTCGTGTCGTGTCCCCTGGTGCCGGGGTTCTACTACGTGGCCAGCAGTCCCATCGATGTAAAGTTATTTTCCTCTCGGGTGCCCGATGGCAGATATCTGGCCCTGCTCGAACTGGTGCAGGTCTACGAGGAAGTCATCAAATTGGCTACCTGCAGAATTCAGTTTAGCATGAAGACGCCACCGGGCTATGTGGAGAGATCAGTTATGAATAGCAGTGCGGAGGAGCCACAGGTGGAAGAGTCTTCCAAGGAGCAGCCAGAAGACGCTTCAGATGGTGCCTTAGATGACCATGAATAAACCTTTAGACCTGCCGCAACTTTTTACCATCTGTCTGTCTGTCATCTTCTTGGTTTAAACGAATTGACACATTCACACACGGCCAGAGGCCATGCCTGTTTAATTGGCCATCCCCAGGGGCATGGGAAACAAAACCCTAAGAAACAGCTACAGATAGATGACAATGCTCCATTGTTGCATCGATATTACATATGTATGTATATGCAGCTGATATTTGTTAGATATTTTTATATCAATCTCTGGCATGTCTTGACCACTGGTAACATTATGCGTGTGTGTGGGGGGGCTTCTCTAAATCCATTTGATTTACATATCTAGACCAGCTGCTCGTTTCCGGTTTTCGGATAAGCTGCAATCTCATCGCCCTGACTCGGCACTTATGCTGGCCTCCGCCCCTGCCCCAAAAGTTTTGGCTTGGCTTTTATTGATTTAGTGATCTCGAATACATATCGCGGTGATCTTCACGTCCGATGGCTATTAGAAGTGTCAAATATTTATGGTTCCCATTCTCTATCTGTCGCTGGCAATCATTTGATTTAATTGGCTTGGCCATTGATCAATCCATGGAAGGGTACAACACAATATCCGCAAAATATTTCACTTGAACTTGAAGGTGTTAAACGAGTTTAGGATCCGATTAGTGGGGGGCTTCTAATAGTGATAACTGAATGCGTGGAATCTTTTCGTCTCTTGCCTGACCAACCATCACAGTGACCTTCAATTGTGTGCAGCTTTTACACTTTTTTGGGGCATTACTCATCGAAGCGAACAGTCCCCTCAATCCCCTCCGCTCCTCTCTGATAGAGTCAACAGGGCGTGGCTTTGGTTTCATTTTTCAGGCTGTCTTTTAGTTGTTGGTTTAGTTTTGCTGTTTAAATACGAGCGGACCCACTGCCTGTCTGATTTGCACAGCAACTTGAAGACTCGAAGACACCTGCCCAACAAGGGCCTTGCCCCCCACCGCACCGCACCGCACCTCTTGGCCTCTGGCCTGCAGTATTTATTTTTTGGCCAGTTTCTTGCCTTTGTCTTGTTTATTTATCGCTCATTTGTCCACTTCCACGCTGCAGACTGCAGTTTACATACAACATTATCATCGATTGGGCCTCTCTCGGCCACCGTTTTATTTTGTTTGGGTGCTATAAAAGCCACTGGCCACAGAAGCCAACAGTTGCAGTCAATTTTTTGGATTAAACAGCGCCACATCCACCCAAGACACAAGCAATAATCATGAAGTTCCTCGCATTGGTAAGACCTTTAATCAGATCCTCCAGCAAGTTATTAATGGATTACCCTTTAGACCCTTTTTGTGTGCCTGGTGGCCCTTGCTCTGGTGTATGCAGTGCCCGTGGATGAGTCCCTCATCGGGGACAATATCTATCAGCCGGCCTTTGACGATGTGCAGCGTCCCCAGGATCCGCAGGCCATCTTCAAGCTGAAGAAGCTGCTCAAGCTGAAGAAGCTGTTGGGCTAGGCAGTTTGTGCTCAGTGCCACCAGTTCAGCTTCCATTCTAGTCCATAAAACAAAACCTCCAACCGCGTTCAATCCACAATTATTCTGCTGCACTTAACAACGTTCAATCCGTTCTACCTATAGATAATGCCATAATATCCATACACCACACAACCCACGAGTAGAGTTATGCGTAATCGTAATCGTAACTAAAATAAATTTACTTTTCATACAACAAACTGACAGTTTCTGTGGTGATTTCTGTGCTCAAAAAGGGAACACGTTTCAGATGTGGCAACCCAAACAGGATCTTCCCCTTGCATCGCTTATCTTTCTGCTTATTTATGAGTTGCCCTTTTAAATGACTCATTGAAGGACTTTTATGGGTAAGTTCCTTCGTTTTCCTGTTTGTGCGTTTATGTTTTTTGTTGTAGTAAATCAGTCAGCAGAAAGCAGTTCAACTTTTATCGGTTTTGGAACCTAATTCCTTTAAGGAATTGTATGATTTAATGTTAATATGCATGAAGGTTATTCTTGGCAGTTTTCTTTGTTACTTTCCACAGTGAATGAGTAGATTTGGGTGCCAATGATGCCTTGGGATCTCTTGGAAAGTCTCATGGAGCAAGAGGAGAAATCTTCTAAGTATTCGCTGGATTTGTGCAAAGTCTCATATTTGGCTCTATATTCAGTGTCAGATAGCAACAGACTCGCCCCGAAGCGACCTTCTTCCCTTCGACTTCTGCTTCAGTTTGTCAAACAAATGATTGAAGAAACAAACTTGATTACCCTTCCCCCAAAGACTGAGATTTTCTTTATCAAATACTTTCATTACTTTTAATTCTCTTGTAAATTTGTTCCTTAAAACCCTAAAGACAAAGTTAAGCTAAAAATCCATTGAGGCAGCTGCCAGACAGAACTCATTCCTCGCTTAGCCCAGGAAGAGGAGTTTCTTGAGCAGCTTCAGCTTGAGCAGAAAGGACTGATCGTCCGTGGGGTTGAAGGTGTCGCTGCCAGGGCCCTCGAGACCTTCGGGTATGGACTCCTCAATGGGCACCGCACTGCTGGCCATGAAGCACACGGCCAGGCAAAGGAAAACGCTCTGAAAAGCAAAAGATAGTCCGTGGTTAGTGGATGTGGGGAATGAGTGATTGAATGATTGAATGATTATCCAGTTTCGTGTGGAGTTGGGCGACGCACCAGGAGCAAGAACTTCATTTTTGTTGACTGCTTGGTTGGGAGTTGTGAGCTGGGAGCTGGGAGCTGGGAGCTGGGATTGATCGATGTCGTTGACAGACGGATGAACTGCGTGCACTGAACACCAGACCCCGCTGCCCAACTATTTATAGTCGGCCCGCTCGGTCGTCTTTCATAGAAATTAAAACAACGCGGGGACCGGCAGACCGGCAGACCGGCAGACCGAACATCTCGCAAATCGTAGAGGAGAGAGACGAGAGTGTGTCGAGTGGAGAGGAGGCGCGGGCAATCAATTTGTTTGGACTATTAAATGTGATTTAAGTGTACCACGCATCCGAGGCAATAACAAAAGCCCAAAAAAACATCGAACCACATTATTCATTTTGTGGCTGCTCTTGTGGTTCCATTGTTGGGTTTCAAACTCTAAAGTAACATTCGAGTATTTGGATCATTTGTTGACTTGACGTCTGTCTGTGCGGTTGTTTCCCCAATTTGTATTGGCATTTCCTTGGTTCTGGACTGTTCTGTTTGTGCAGCCCATTAGCTGGAAACTCTCTGCAATGCTGCCTGCTAAACTTTAATTAGCGGCCTCTCAGCCAACTAGCTTGGTCATTAGGCATTAGATTAACACCTAAAGCGGCAGGCATTACCAGTAGCATAACAATTTTTAAATTTGCGCGCCACCACACATAAAGTACGGTTCAGTGCTGTAAAGTCTCACGCACAAGTGTTGTCAAGCAGTGGCTATCGTTATCGAACATATACATATATATGCAGGGTGACCTCGAATTGAGGAAATGTTTGAAATCTTAGGCTCCAATCAATGCAATAACAAGTCAGTCTATGTTGGAAATTCATCTCAACGAAGATTTTTCAAATTATAGATATCGGTATATACATAGAGATCATATGAAAGCTTAATATTCAATTATGGAAATAGGGTATTCAAATGCCCATGCTATACTCACCTACCAGTTGACAACTACAAATTGTCAAATACGTAGCAATCCATTCCCAGTGACATAACGTTTTATGCTATTTTTGTTGGTTGATCTTTTTTGTTTCAAACTTAATTTGTAAACATTCGATTAAAAGGAAGTTGGGAAAACTAGCCAGTCTTCTGGATAATTTATCGTTGAATCAGATAAAACTATAGTTTTAGCGCTGAGAAGCCTAACTAGCTATTAATATCAAATAGAACATCGAAATCGAGGAAAATGATTTAAGATTTACGGTGCATTTACAGTATATTTTGAAAGTGCAAGTGTATATTTCGGTATATCTTATCGATAATTCCGCGGTGACACTGTATATATGTAATATAATAAAAAAAAAAATACCATATATATAACTTATAAATTCAAGTCAATCCAAAATATAAAAATAGCCTAAATTGTACAAAAATTCAAATCAAATCTCTCCGCTGTGCGTCTCTGTGTTAAAACCCGATAGGAGCAATGACTGGGTCGTCATTTAGCGTGAAGCTGAAATCGAAAAAAGGTCAATTCATTGTCAATGACTTGAACCAGAATACGACGCTTGGGGAGCTGAAGGCGAGAATAGCCCAGGCGACGGCCATACAGGAATCGCAGCTGCACGTGCTGGTCGGCTATCCGCCCAAACCATTGGACCTCTCGGCAAATCGGGAAAGCCAAAACCTCAAGACTGTGGGCATCCACAGCGGCGAGACCTTGATTGTGGAGGAGAAGGCTGCTGCTACAGCTGCAGCTGCCCCTGCTCCTGCCACAGCCAGTGGCAGCTCAACACTGGAGGATGACGAGGCGCTGGCGCGTCGTCTGCAAGCTGAGGAGGATGCGGAGCATCTGCGTCAAGTGTCCAGCGCAGCTGCAGGCGGCGGCGGAGTCGAAACGAACGCTGTGAATGTCATCCAATCGCTGGAGCCTGTGATTCCACCCGAAGTGTCCGGGCCGAACGGCAACTTCAATGGCATCCTACTGAAAAAGGTGGTGCCGGCGGATAACTCCTGCCTCTTCACGAGCATTCGCTTCGTGCTGAACGGCAAGGTGGACAACGAGGGCAGCGAGATGATGCGACACATCATAGCGCAGGAGGTGTCCGCCGACACGACCCAATACAGTGACGCCGTGTTGGGCAAGTCAAATGCAGAATATTGCGCCTGGATCCAGAAGGCCGACTCGTGGGGCGGTGCCATTGAAGTGTCCATTCTGTCCAATTACTACGGTATTGAGATCGATGTGGTGGACATACAGAATGCTATAATCAATCGCTTTGGCGAGGACAAAAACTTCGGACTGCGCGTCTTCCTGCTCTTCGATGGCATCCACTATGATCCGCTGTACATGGAGACGCTACAGAACTCGGTGCCTGCCACCATCTTCCCCGTGGAGGAGATGGGCGTCTACCAGCAGGCCGAGCAGATAGCCAACGAGGCCAAGTCCTCGCGCCAGTTCACCAACGTGGACAAGTTCACGCTGCGCTGCATGGACTGCGACGTGATGCTGGTGGGCCAGGTGCAAGCCCAGGAGCACGCCAAGTCGACCGGCCACACGAACTTTGGAGAGATTTAATACGTCCTGATAATCGGCACCATCTACATTTTAGCCTTCATTCTGTTTGCCTACTACCTACTCACAACCTAAAGATGATCCCGAACTGATCATCCTCATACCCGAGCGTGGCAATATCGTTGGTGCACCCCCACCGCTTCTAGCTAAATTTTACAGCATGTTTTTTTGTTTTTCTCATATTTAAATTATTTAAAATGCAACACAATTAGTTCATTTCTTTATCCCCTCTTGGATCGCAATAAAAATTCACATTTATTTAAACTAGAACCAGGAAATGCTGTGCTCTGGCTTCTTACTGCTACGAGGCCCATGGCGGAGTCATGGCAGCTGGATTTTGGAGGTAGGACATGACCACAGCACTGACGCTCAGCATGAAGGAGGAAAGCACCTGCTTGGCATCGTCGCTGGCCTTGGAGCTGGCAAAGCTAATGTACAGGGCGAACCAGGCGCACCATTTGAGCTGTAAAAGAAGCGCGGTTGTCACTGATAAGTCCACCGGGTCACATATTTTGGACTCACCTTCATCATCAGTCCGCACATTGAGAAAATCATTCCCAGAATATTCATGTAGTCCGGCATCATGTCCTCGTTGGCGCCGCCGCCTTGGCCCTGATTCTTGGGCGCCCTGTAGCGATTGATTTTCTCCTTGCGACGTGGATCCACATGATTGTTCATGTTGAAATTGTTAAATTTTCACTAAATTAAACTAATTCAGGTCACAAAAATGGGAATGTGACGGGAGAATGTTGTGCTTACATGTGAATGGCAAATTAGATCAGGTGGCAACTCCGCACTCTGCAGCTGTTTCAGTATTTACACCGCAGCGGCACACACGTTTGAAAAGTTTGATAAATTACATAAAAATCACAGAAACTATGGCCCTGCGATTGCTCAGCCAAGCGCTGGCCTCGCATATGCGCCACTTGCAGTTGAACACCGCAAGGCGCTCTGTAAATAGCTATAACAGTCGACTCCAATTGGTTCCTTTGGCCACCTGGAACCGGCAGCTGCACGTGCGTATTACGGATCAGGAAGCCGGTCTGCAGGCTAAACGAGAGGCCAATAGGCACAGCAACCCATTCCAAGATGAAAAGTATAAGGAAGCTGATGTGGAAGCTACCAGGCAGCACAAGAAAATCCAGTCGGTGGAGAAAAGGAAGGAACGGAAGGAAAAGAAACCGAAAAAAGTGCTGGAGCATGGGGATCCGGATACCTTTGGTGATGCCAAGTTCAGCGCTAGCCAAACCGAAGATCCTGGAGATGTCGAAGAGGAGGAATACATAAGCAAGCCCACGCGACACTCGAAGAAACTGCAAGCGAAGGAGTACGCCCATCTCATCAAGGAACATTTGAACGCCAACCGGCTGAACGATGCCATTGCCGTGCTGGAGCAGCGCATGCTGCGCGAGGATCGTGTCAAGCCGGAGAAGTACATCTACAATCTGCTGATCAGCGGCTGCGCCAAGGCCGGATACACCCGCAAGGCATTCTCGCTGTACACGAAGATGCGGCAACGCGGACTGCCCGTCTCGGGCGGCACCTACACATCGCTCTTCAATGCGTGTGCCAATGCGCCCACGATCAGCGATGGACTGGCCAAGGCACAGATACTGCGGGAGAACATGCTGGAGAAGGGCTACGAGCCGAATGCGAAGAATTACAACGCCATGATCAAGGCGTACGGGCGGTGCGGGGATGTGGACACAGCCTACCTGCTGGCGGATGAGATGGTGGAGCGAAAGCTGGACATGAACGCAGAGACATTCAATTTCCTGCTGCAGGCGTGTGCCAGCAAACCGGAGCACGGCTTTCGGCACGCTCTCCTCACGTGGCACAAAATGCTGCGGGCAGGCATCAGTCCGGATTACTACAGCTTCAATGCGATGCTTCGCTGTGCACGGGACTGTGGCTTTGGCACTCTGGAGTCCATGCGGGAGGTTCTCGAACAGATAGCACCAGCAGCAACCCAACAGGAGGCGGCAGAACAACTGGAGGAAGGGCAAAAGGAAGATTTACCCATGGAAACATCGAGCGCCAAGTCGCTGGCAGACCACATTGAAGTGGCGACGACTGCCAGTGAGCTGGAGCTGCCCAATCTGCTACTGCCGCGACCACACCTGGGCAGTTTGGTGGCCCTGGAGGAGGTTACGCGTCCCCACGAACGGTTCCTCCTGCTGGGCGGCATTACTGGTTTCCTGGAGCACATGAAGCAGCACAAGATCACACCCGATATACAGACCTTCACCACCATGCTGGAGGTGATTCCACCCACCAATGCGGCTGAGAAGCAGATCCTCACATTCGTGCGCAAGATCGGCCTGAAGGCAGACATTGACTTCTTCAATATTCTGATCAAGAAGCGTTCGATGCGCTACGACTATGAGAGTGCCCGCGAGGTGCTCTCTATGGTTCGCACGGCTGGATTGCATCCGGATATCGTGACCTACGGCGTGCTGGCACTGGGCTGCCGCACCCAGGAGGAGGCCAGGGAGCTGCTGCAGCAAATGCAGGAGGCGGGCATCAAGATGAACATGCCCATACTGGGCGCCATGCTGCGGCAGGGCTGTGAACAGAAGTCATTCGGCTACATCAATGAGATCATGCAGCTGAGCCTGGAGGAGGGCATCAAGCCCAACGAGCACTTTCTGCGGCATCTGCACAGGTTTCACATAGGCTGCGCCCGAGCCATCGATGCCAGGGTGAGTGTTTCGACGTGCCATTCTCCCAGAGAAAATCACTTTTAATCCTCGCACTTTGCAGCATCCTTCGACCAAAGCGCCCAACTTTAAGAAGGGACACTCAAAGTTCTGTGATAAGTACCGTCTGTACTACGAGGAGCAGGGCCTGACTGGGCTCAAGCTGGAGGATGCCATTGCCAAGATAAAGGCGCGCCCCTATGCCAAGTACAAGGAGTCCGCCGTGGAGGGTCTGGAGCCACTCAAGCACGAGCAGGTCAAGCGCAAAACAAAGCTGCGCAAATACATAAAGAAAATCAAGATCGATGAGCTGCAGGATGACCCACCCAGAGAGGAGACCCTCAAGCGCATAGAATAGGGAATAGATCTACGGATTTAAGTTTTATTAAAGAATATTTGTTGTTAGCCAATCATCGTCCGTTTGCGTCCACGGGCGCGCACCTCCTCGAACTTGACAAGGACGAGAAGTCCCTCCGCGCCGCACTGCGCGCGGTAGCCCTCCAGGATGTAGTCGAAGAGGTAGGACTGCTCGCTGTGGGTGCTCAGCAGAGCTCGCTCCAGGACATACAGATCCACGCCCTTGCGCTCGGCGCCCTTGTCGTAGTGACTCAGCCCGAAATCGATGAACACAACTTCATACTTGTTCTCCTGGGGATTGATTAGTACGTTCGATGTGGTCAGATCGCCATGGATGATGTGGTCAACGTGCATTCTGCCGACGATAACGCCGATGCGCCAGCACAGATCCTGCAGAATCTTCTTCGCCTCGCCCGGCTCTTGGGTGGCAACTGTCTCCTGGATGAACTCCTTGGCTGTCTTGGCATTGGCATAGTACTCGATGTACAAGGTGTGTGCGGGGTAGTCCAAGTGAAGTACTTTCGGCACCAGAACGCCGGCAGCCAGACAACGTGCCGCCGTCTTCATCTCCGCCTTCATGCGGCGTCGCGTGATTTGTTTGTCCAGGTCTGGGTGGCGGTACTTCTTGACGAAGCGCTCCTTGATCAGGCAGGTTTCGCCCTCGTATTTGCCGAGGTACAGGCGAGCCTCAGCGCCTTGTTTTATAATTTCTTTGTCCATTTTTTAACAATAATAAATCGGCAAAGACCGGATCCAAGTGGCAGCACCAAACTGGGAAAACAGACACTCACAGCGCAACGCGTGCACTTGCCAGCTGATCTGATTTACTGCAATGTTTACTTCGATTTGCTTGGGGAACTTTTGCGTGATTCATAGGGGAAAAAGGAATTCTCGAACGTCGCAATCTGCAGTTATTATAAATTCAAAAAATGTTCAATAACATATTCGGCAAGAAACCCACAGTCAAGGAGCAGCAGCGCGAAAATGACAGATCACTGAAAAAGGCCACTCGCGACATTGAGCGCGAGCGACGCAAAATGGAGGAGGAGGAGAAGAAACTGGAGGCTGACATTAGACGCAATGCAGCCGCTGGGAACAACGACGCCTGTCGCATACTGGCCAAGCAACTGGTGGAGATACGAAAGCAGAAGTCGCGCAGCTATGCGGCGGCCGGCAAGATCCAGTCCATTGGCTTCCAGAACAAGAACATGGGCGCCAACATAGCGCTGAGCGAGGCAATGGGAACGACGGCCAAGACCATGGCGGACATGAACAAGGTGATGCGACCCGAGGCGATTGCTGGCACAGTGCGCGACTTCCAGGCAGCGAACATGAAGATGGAAATGACGGACGAGATGATCAACGACACACTGGACGACATGCTGAACGAGTCGGGTGACGAGGAGGAGTCGAATGCCGTGGTGAACAAGGTTCTCGATGAGATTGGCATTGAGATATCCGGCAAGATGTCCAATATTCCAGCCACTGGCAGCGCGGACTTCGAGACGAGCGGCAAGCGCACCGAGAAGGACATTGCCGACCAGCTGGCCAAGTTGCGCTCCTCCTAGACACCAGCACGACGCCACCAAACTGCATCCATATTTGTATTCAAGCCTGTTATCCATAGCCTCTAAGGAAATATATTTATGTACACCGCTTAGAGACGCGCAGTCATGCCACCGCCGGCCACAATGGCCTCGCCCGTAATGTATCCAGCGTCCTCGCTCACCAGGAACGAGACGACGCCGGCCATCTCCTCGCTGGTGCCCAGACGACCCATTGGAATCTTCATGAGCGCCGCCTCGTTCGCTGACTCATCCTCGTACAGGGCCTTCGAGAACTTTGTCTTGATAATGCCGGGAGCGAGGCAATTCACGCGAATGCCCTCTGGCGCCAGATCTTTGGCGGCAGCCTTGGTGAGGCCAATGAGCGCCGTCTTGCTGACGGAGTATGCGCCCAGCAGCTGCAACGATAAGAAGGTTGAGATAAGCCAATGGTCATTGGTCGCGTCACCCACTAACCTCAAAGGCATCGTAGCCCGCAATGGAGGAGACAAACACAATGCTGGAGCCCTTCTCCTGCCGCAGATAGGGCAGCGCCTCCTTGGCCAGCAGATACGAGCTCTTCACGTTGACATCGAAGATCTTGTCCCAGACCTTCTCGTCGCAGTCCAAGACCCCACCGACGGCAGGGTTGGTAGCCGCATTGCTTATCAATATATTCAGCTTGCCGTACTTGCTGATGGTCTCATCGAAGAGCTGCTTGCGATCCTGGGGCTCGCTCACGTGACACTTCAGGCCGTGGACATTCAGGTTCAGTTTGCGCAGCTCCGCCAGAGCGTTGTCCACGTTCTTTTGCTTGCGGCTGCTGATCACCACGGCAGCTCCATCTTCGGCCAGTCGTTTGGCAATAGCAAAGCCAATGCTGCAAGGGGATCAATCGAGATAACAAAAGTGGCAGGAGTAATCTCTTCTACGCTTACCCATCTGTGGAGGCGGTGACCACTGCAACTTTCCCTGCTAAACGCTTCATTTGGTTGACGCTTGAACTTTGACTGGTGCTGGACAAGCGCTTATGGGTAAGATTATGGCTAACAAGCTTTTGATCGGGTTTGTTGTTGTTAAGATTAAGATTTCTTGCGGCACTTTGGACTCCGGCCACAGTCACAGCGGTGGCGGCACTTAATGGGAGATTTGGCGCCCTGCCAATCAACTGCTTGCCGAGATGAAACATAGTTTAAACGCGAGATTCGATTATAGTTTGAGATATTAGTTTCTTAACAATTAACAATCATTAACTGTAAAACGACTTTAGTTGGGGAATCAATCGGCAAAAGCTGCAGCGCCGATACTTCTTATTGGATTTGCCATTCACAGTGAAACAAAAAGCTCTTGCTTCGAATAACGGCTATGTTTTTGGATTTACTGAAAGCTTGCACAGTGGCTTAGATATGGTTACTGAGTAATTTGTGGTTTAGCAGCTAAGAACTTGTAATACTTAATATCACGCTGTATGTTTATTGAGAAATCTGCTCATTCATGCGCCAAGAATAGCCCACTCCCCAAACAGTCATCTCGGTCATCGGTAGATAAGAACATTTTGAAAAGAAAATCTCCCCCAGCAGAAGATAAAACGTTGCGTTCCGTTTCGTAATGCCAAATAAACAAAAGATAAATAATTGTGACAAGCAAACACGAGTAGCAACCGCAGAATGAAAGCGAGTGCGAGTGAGAATCGCTTGACATAGTTGAAACTTCATTTCGGGTCTCCCGAAGTCGCAATGCCATGAAATTCATTCCCAGCCGAAAGTGCGAATTAATATGAGGCTGTCGGAGAAGCTTCAGCTACACGCTCGATGCTCCACTCTCCACTCTAGATGTGGAGCGCCCCAGCACTGGCAGTCAGTTAGTTGCCCAACGTCGGTTCTCGCGTGCAAACGGTTTTTCTTCACATATTCCGTCTGGTTGCGATCGTCTCCGGCACGCGGTAACGGCTTTCGTCGAGCGGCGAGGCATGTGATAAAGGAAAAACCTTTCAGCTAGCATAATAGTTCAGTTGACTAACGCGAGAGAGGGAACGGCTGCCACCGAGAACGTAATTTTATTGGAAAATGAGCGATCAGGCGAAGGAAATTGAGGCAGCCACACAGCCAGCCATTCTGCAGGACTTCAAGGCTCCTGTGTTTGCGGACAACAAGCTCGTGCTCTACTTCCATCCCTACAACTTCTACTCACAAAAAGTTAGTGCCGCTGATGTTGAATGTTAATCATGTGATTCGATTCTCTCCACAAATTATTTATCATCCAATGGCGCGAAATTTGCAAAACGAATCATCATCGAGACGAATGACGATTCATTATTTAACCCCCCGATGCTCATTACACAGGGAGCCCCCTGCGAGCCCTTACGATCAGCTGAACTCTGCTCAATGTCGAGTGCAATGGAGCTTGACGGGGGAGTTTGTGTTGTACTCTGAATTATGACACCATCCATGGGGGAATTTGATTTATAATTTGTTTACCTGTCCGCTCGGCAGGTGTTAATGAAGCGACAATATAAATAGATGAACTGGAAAATAAACAAATCTCCATTTCCACTCCCTTGCAGGTGCTGCTCGTTCTGTACGAGAAAAACATTGACTTTACGCCGTATGTGGTGGATTTGTGCAATGGCGAGCAATATTCCAGTTGGTTCCTAAATCTCAATCCCAAGGGAGATGTGCCAGTGCTCCAAGATGGAGCCTTCATCATACCCAACTCGACGCACATCATTAACTATGTGGAGAGCAAGTTTCGGGGAGGTAACTACTACTACTTGTCGAGTATTTGCCACAAATATCTTAAGCATTTCCTCTGCCCTTTCAGCCAATCATCCAGTGCTGAAGCCCGACCAGAGTTCCGCACAGTACGATCAGGTTATGATCTATGAGAGTGCAGTGGGACGTGTGCCCGTGGGCGCTCTGAGTCTTGGCTCCTTCATTCACGATGATATGAAGCTGGTGCCCAAGGCTCCCTTCATCGGGCCAGTGCGTCAATCCTGCCTAAGTGAGTCGAAACTTTTGCTGCCAATAACAATTCCCGCATGGCTTTGCCTTTCTAGAGAACAACGACAAAGTGCTGGACCTGCTGCGCCGCTCTGTGGATGAGCTGGAGTCCAACAAGTCAGCGCTGAAGCAGAAGCTGGACATTCAGATTCGTCGCAAGGATCTAGTCTCCTGCCGCGAAGATTTCCAGCGGGTGCTCGATGCCGTGCGTCATGTGCTGCTGTACGTGGAGCAGGAGCTGTCCCAGCAGGCGCCGCGCAACGAGTGGCTGACCGGCAACGAGGTGACCCTGGCGGACATCAGCCTCGGACTGCTGCTGCATCGCCTGTACCAGCTGGGCTTCGAGAACTATTACTGGTCCTTCGGTAAGCTGCCCCAGGTGGAGGGATACTTTCTACGCTTCAGGCAGCGCCAGTCGTACCACAAGCTGCAGCCCAGCAACTTTGAGATCCTCAGGGAGATGTGGGCCAAGACGCCGGGCAACTACAAGCTGGGCGCCGGAGCCGGCTTCCTGGGTATGGCCATGTTTGCCGCCTTTGCGCACAAGTGAATGCGGGCAGTTGTTTTGTTAACAAAATCCTTTTACTGTTAAAGTTGGTCACATATAAACGCACGAAACAAAAGAACGCTAAACGCTTAAAGCTACGACTACAACGAGGGGTAACCAGATGGCGGATGGCGGATGCTGGGGTATGGGATGATGATGAAGAGAAAAGAGAGAAAATGGATGGTGCCAGCTGCTATAAATATCATAATTTACATCTCAATCATTAACGTTGAATATACAAAATAATTTGGTATAAATTCCATTTCCAATCCGTCACCTATTGTCAATTCCTGCTATGCTTGTGAACGCCCCGCGAGGACGGTTTGGATCACCCTTGGGGCGAAGCTCAACTCTCCGCTCCCAGCTGCTGCTGCTGCTCCCGTTCTCGCTTCTGCTGCGCCGATTGCAGCAAGCTGGCTGCAGCGGTCGCTGCCTTTGGGCTGGTGAACAGCGGCATGCCCATAAATGTTGGCATCTGCTGGTCCTTGGGCACACTCGTCGCTGCTCCTACTTTGCCATTGGGATTGGCTCTCGCGGGACCAGAGGGGCCGCTACTGGTGCCAGCCGCACCGGATAAATGCGAGGGACGCTTGAACGGAAAACCATGGGTCTCCCGCTGGTAGTAGAAGGTGCCGCTGCCGGGCTCCTCGGGCAGGATGCCGCGCGTGGGATACCAGAAGCGGTAGGTGAAGTACCAGGTGAGTATGGCGATGATGCCGCTGATGACCTTCTCTATCATGCGGTGGTAGTAGAGCATCGTTCCCACCAGCATTATGTCCCAGAGCAGCTGCAGCGCGGCCATGCCGATGAACAGAGTGCGGATGATGGGCGTCAGGCGTTTGTAGAGGAACTGCAGGCTACGCATTTGCTCGTCGTTGAGGCCCCGCAGGGGATTGGTGCCCGTGTTCTCGGAGACGCTGCGATTGTGCAGCTCGTTGCGGATGTGCTCCTTGATGGTCTCCCACTTGATGATGGGGCGCGCTTCCTCGATGAGCACCAGACTGGAGTGGATCAGGATGAAGGCATGTCCGGATATGTCGAAGCCATGCCACAGATGTCCGGCCTTCAGGCAGCTCGACTTGCTCTGGAAGCCTGAAAGAAAAGTTTCGTTAGCCGATGGATCCCCTTGATACAGGTATTCTGATGCCAACCTTTGACCGTGCAGCGTCCGTAGGATGTTTCCACAATGTTAAAGAGCTTAGTCCAGAAGAACCAGAAGAAGGTGGCGATGACAATTCGTGGGAAGTGATGGCGCAGCATCCGTTTGTGATCGCCGCAGGTGATCGTGTAGGCAGACAGGACCAGGAAGGGCACCACGAAGAGCAGAGTCCAGCCCCAGCCCACCTTCACAAAGTACATGTTGAACAGATTGTCGGAGCGCGCGAAGTAGGTCTTGGGGAAGGGGACAAAGTCCCCAATGACCGATATCACGAACAGGCTGCCCAGGTAGAGGGCCACCTTGAGGTCCGTATTGAAGAAAATCGTTTTCTTACACAAATGTATGACGCCCATGACAAGAATCTCTCGGATACTGGTGGGGGCTGCTGTGGGCCTGGTGCCCCGAGCCTCGGACCGAGTTATGTCCGGACCCCCAGGTCGAAAGTTCATGTTGGAACTAGAACTCGAAGCAGTGCCAAGGTTCGGGCGTAGCGGTCGCCGTTTTGTGGCCATAATTCGATGATTTCGTTGATGCTTGTTTCTGTTGCCTATCTGCTGGGGTTTGCACTTGGCCAAGGTGGGAAATGCGTTGTTGCTGCCGTTTTTGGTTATGCTACAACATAGACAAAGAGAGAGAGGCGGAGGAGAAAGTGAAAGCGGAAGCATTTTGCGTGTCAAAGTTCACAAAGTCCTGGGGCAAGTTTACCTCTGGTGCAGATATCGATGGCGGATTTCATTACTTTCAGTGATATTTATAGCCTCTGTCACATCTGGTGGTATCCACTGTCGTTGCTCTTAGTTTTCCTTTCAGCCAAAAATCTACGTGCGTGCAGCTGTTGCGCCCCCGTAAAAAATAGAACAGTTGCACAGGTGTGACGCGGACATGCGAACGGCAATTCCCAGTGAATGGCCACGGCGGATCAGCTGTTCGAGCAGAGATTTATCCGATTCCGTTTTAATTGCCGGTCGCATGTAATTAACTCGAATTGCTATACAATTTGGGCATGTACAACTCGGCCAAGCAATTGCAGCGCGTGCTGACGGCGCGCGAGATTCGAAAAACATTTATTGACTTTTTCACCGTCAGTCATGAGCACAAGTTTGTGCGCTCCAGCCCCGTGGTGCCCTTCTGTGATCCCACGGTGGCGTTTGTCAACGCTGGCATGAATCAGGTGAGCAAAGCAGCGCAGTCCAACGACCCAATGGTCCATTCTTATCTGATTATTGTTCTCGTTTTCAAGTTCAAGTCTGTGTTTCTTGGCACAGCGCAGGCACCCCACAAGCGGGTGGTGAATTCCCAGAAATGCGTGCGGGTGGGCGGAAAACACAACGATCTGTCGGTGGTGGGCCAGGATGGTTATCACCACACTTTCTTCGAGATGCTGGGCAACTGGTCGTTTGGGGACTACTTCAAGGTATGTTTCTGTGCGCTTTAACTGCAAGATTTTATGGTAATTCTCTCTGTCCAGCGGGAGGCCTGTGCCATGGCTCTCGAGCTGCTCCGTGGGCCGTACAACATTGATCCTGCACGCTTGTATGTTACCTACTTCGCTGGCGACGAGCGCCTGGGCATACCCGCGGACACGGAATGCTTCGAGATATGGCGCAGCCTGGGGTACGTGCAATCTGTTACATAATCCGCGAGCGTCACCTCTCCGACTGCGCACTTCCTTTCAGCTTCCCCGTCTCACGCATTCTACCCTTTGGCTGCACAGACAACTTCTGGGAAATGGGCGCCACCGGACCGTGCGGCCCCTGCACCGAAATACACATCGACCATCGGCCGGAGCTGGGCAGCGTGGAGGAGCGCGGCAAGCTGGTAAATGCCGGTCGCTCGGATCTCACAGAGCTGTGGAATCTCGTCTTTATACAATACAATCGGTGAGGGCAGAGGCAGGAATGCGATTCAATTGATTAATTAAAGTATTTGTTGGGTTCTAGCAATCCCGATGGCAGCATCTCGCAGCTGCCCGCTCACCATGTGGACACGGGCATGGGATTCGAGCGTTTAGCGGCCACTCTGCAGAGCAAATCCTCCAACTACGACACGGATTTGTTCACGCCGCTCTTCGATGGCATCCAGCAGCTGTCCAAGGCCCCGGTCTATGGCGGCAGCTTCCCAGATACCTCAAATGCAGCGCTACTGGACACAAGCTACAGAATACTTGCCGATCATGCGCGCATGGTCACCGCCTGCCTTGCCGATGGTATGCTGCCAGATCAGAAGTAGGTTACACCGATCCCTAGCGACTGTTTCCCCCACTAATCCGTGTCCATTTGCAGCCAGAAGCTGCGTCGCGTCTTGCGGAAAGCGCTCAACATTTCGGAGCATGTGTTTGCCCACGAGAAGTTGCTCTCCCAATTGGTGCCCATTGTGGTGGAGACTCTGGGGGAGGCGTACCCGGGGATGTGTGCCAAGCAGGAGGCAGTCATCGATCTGATCAATCACGAGCACGATGTGTACAAGAATCTGCGCGAGAGCTCCTCGAAAGCCTTTGCCGAAGTGCTGACAGAGTTCCCCAACCTAGACGACATTGATCTGATGGAATGCCCGGGCTTTGTGCCCGCCTATCGGGAGTTCCAGGTGCAGCGCTGCAAGTTTCCCAACAACACGATACCCGGCGACTTTCTCTACAAGCTGACGGACACCTACGGCCTGACCGAGGAGAGTTTCCTCAAGCTGGCCGAGCTGGAGAACATGAACTGTGATCTGGACCGCTATCGGGCGGAGGTGTCGCTGGCCAAGAACAAGTCCAAGGAGAGTCAGCGCGAGGACGGAGGCCTGTGCGATGTGGCGCTGGAGCAGCGCATTTCCGAGGCTCAGGCGACGCTCACAAAGCGACTTCCGGCCACCGACAACAGTCACAAATACGTTTACTTCTTTGACAGCGAGAATGAGTCCTACAGGATCCCCAATGTGCGCAGTCGAGTGCTGGGCCTGCTCCTCAACGATGCGGAAGTTTCGCGCACTCAAAGCAGCCGCCTGCAGGACCCCACCGATACCCTTTCCATTGTCACCGCCGCCAGCAACTTCTACTACGAATCGGGCGGACAGCAGTCCGATGCTGGCCACATTCTTGTCAGCAGCACGCACAAGCCAGAGCAGCCGCCGCATCTGTTGAACGTGATCCGCGTGAAGCAGCTCAACGATTGCGTGGTTCATGTCTGCCGCCTGGCCGCACCCACTGACGACTTTGGGTTGGCCATTGGCGATGAGGTTGAGCTGCAAGTCGACGCCAGCACGAGGCAGCTGAACACATGCCATCACACGGCCACGCACCTGCTGAACGCTGCCATTCGATCGCTGTTCAACAAAGTCACCTATCAGGTGTCCAGCTCCGTGAGCAGCGAGCAGTGCAAGCTGGAGCTGGGACTGCTGGGCAAGCGGATACAAAAAGAAGATGTGCAGCTCATCGAGGATCTGATCAAGTAAGTGGACTCCCATTAAGTGTAACTTCTGGCTCTATTTTCTGTTTTGCAGTCGCATAATCTGCGCTGCCACGCCCGTCCACGTGGAGCTGCTGAGTGCCGGCGATGTGCTGCAGCAGAATGATATTACGATGGTGCCCGGGGAGGTGTACCCGGAGCAGGGACTGCGGCTGATCAATGTGCAATGCCCGGAGATGCAGCTCAGCTCCAAGGAGCTGTGCTGTGGCACTCATGTGACCAACACCAGCGAGCTCTCCTGCTTCTGCATTGTCAATCTAAAGCAGACGAACAGAGCGCGCTTCGCCTTCACCGCTGTGGCTGGCCAAGCGGCGGAGAATGTGAGTAACTTGAGCTTATCCACTGAGCATACTCCTATGTCGCATCTCCCCCCCTAGGTGCTCAAAACCGCTGCCCTGCTGCGCCATCGCGTGGATCTCCTCGAGCAGCAGCTGCAGCCAGACAAGCTCACAAATGCCACCGAAGTGGAGTTGCAGACCATCCGCCACAATATGCTGCACACGGACATCAAGCTGCCATATGCCTTCAAAATGGACACGCTGGAACGCATCCACGACATGCTAAAGCGGATCAAGGAGACATCCCGCACAACCCTTAAGTGAGAGCGAATGGCGAGAGATTTCCCCCGTTATCCAGATTATAACTTCCCGTTCTTGCAGGGAATTTGTCGAGGTGGAGATGCGCAACCTGCTGCAGGAGAAGCCCGTGGACAGCCATCCCTTTATCTTGCACTACATCACCAGCTCCGCTCTGGTGGAGGAGATCCCGCTGCAGCGTGCCACCAAACTCTGTTCGGATCGCCCCATTCTGGTGGTCAGCATGTGTGACAGCGTCGTGAAGGCTCGCTGCTGTGTGCCGCAGAGTAGCGTCAGCCAGCAGTTCGATGCCTCCACGTGGCTGCAGTCCTTTGCCGACACATTCGGGGGTCAGGTGGCCGCGCCCAAGGGCCAGAACCCGCAGTTCGTGTGCAACATGAAGGGCCGCAAGGTAAGCAATCTCTTTGAGGAGCAGTTGGAGCAGGCCCTGGCCAAGGCCCATCAGTATGCCAAGAATTATTTCAAGTTGTGATTATCCTCCACCAAAGCGCAGGCTCAAAGTTTGCCCTGGCGAGAGGAGAAGTTTTATTTTGTAAAGAGCGAATAAATCGCAAACTTTAAGCTGTAAACTTAATCACTGATCACCACGAGGTCTTCATCTTCATCTTCATCCTCATCCTCTTCTTCGTGTTGCTGTGGCCCACCCAGGCTGGAGTTCATCAGCTGCTCAAAGGCATCGGCATTATCGCTGCTCTGATTGAAGAAGTAACTCACATTGGCAGGCGATGGCTCGACGGCAGGCTGCCCACTCAGGCGATGCTGATGCTTGAAGCGATCCACAGGTGTCCTGATTAAGTGTGAGACCTTCTTCAGATCACCCTTCACCAGCAAATCAAAGCTGTCATCCAGAGAGAGCCGCTTGCTCTGCGGCAGATGCTCGACCAGCGAGAGATCTCTTTTGTGATCTGCTGCTGCAGCTGCTGGCTCCTCCTTGGTCAGACTCAGCTGAGCCAGACGCATGCTCAGATCATCGGATAAGGCCTCGTAGTGCAGCTGCCTTCCCCCGTGCTTCGTGACAGCTGGCTGAGCATTAGGATTCGAAATGATTCCATTGACTATATCCGACATGTCAAACTCTTCCGCATCACAATCGCTTTCGAGATCGGAGGGCAGGCATTTGGTGATGGGCGTGGAGCATTGCTGTGGCAGTTGTTGCGGAGGATTCCCCCCAATTCTCTCCCGTCTAAGGAATTGCTGCAGTGACGGCTGGGCCTGCTCCGTGGCAGCTTTTTTCTTCTTGGCCACACGCTTTGGTTTCGCCTTCTCCTTGCCTGCTTCTGGGATATTCTCAATGGCGCTGAGCGGCTCTGTTTTCTTCTTTCGCGTTGCCTTCTTGGGTGGCTTCTCTTTGGACTTGAAAAAGGCTGCCACCAAATCGGGATACGCAGCTTCCAGCATGTCCAACGGCTCCACGGTGTAGTAGAGCTCTTCGATTCCCTTCGGATGCTCCAGTTCGAATTCGGAGATCTGTTTGTCTGGAATGAGGCCTTTGAAGCTGCCACTGGGATCCTGCCAACGCAGCTCCAGACTGGCCACTCCCTTCACCGTGCGCTTCTTGACGATCTCCAGCGGCTGAACGAGCTCCACTCGCCCTCCTCTCTGCTGCACCTGCCAGCGGGTGAGAATCGGAAAGAACTTCTGAAAGCAATAGATTTCTGGCCACTGCAGCAGATGTCCAATCTGCTTGATGAACTTGACAAGATTCGGCTGCCGCCAGCCAAGTTCTAGCTGCGGGATCGTTGGCGGCTCACTGAGAAACTCGGAAATGATTTCCTCGTTGGGAAACTCTTCGGACAGCAAAGCCTTCCTGCGCAGCATCAGCTCAGCCTTAATGGAAAGTCTTTGTTCCCTGCAAAGAAAGTGTAAGCAACAATCGAATATTGCCATTTGGGATCGGTTGCTTACTTCCACAGGGACTCGTCACATCCCCGATGCGTGCGACAGACGCTGCAGCCGCTCTTGGTGTGGCTCTGCGTGCGTCCAATGTGTCCGCAGTTGCTGCAAATCGATTTATCGTCCACCCGCATCTCCAGAGCATTGTATTTATCCGTCTCGCCTCGCCAGCTTCTCAGCCTACAAGGAGAATGAAATGTGAATCTGGCTGGAACTTCCCTTCTTGGTCAGTTTTTACCGATCGAGGATCTCCGTTTCCTTGTACTTGTTGAAGAGCTTCAGGACACCATCCCTGCCAATGCCACCAATGCCGTCTGGACAGTAGTCACAGCCGCAGAGCAGAGCCATCACAATTATCTTGTGCTGGCCAAAATCCATGCGGCTCGTAATCTCCCGCATGTCATAGATATCCACAGCGCCACCGGCGGCTGCCTGGGCTCCCTGCGTGGACACTGAGAAGTTGCGATACACCCGAATGGCGCCGTATGCAAAGCAATCCGAGTCCTGACTAATGACGCCATCAACCAGCTGCAAGAGTTCCCAATATACTTTTGATTTGGGACAACAGAGACCAAAACTTACTCCATGCTTGTTGAGGAAGGCGCCGTAGGCCTCCGCTTCACCTGGGCCCTGGACACACTGGATGCCCATGGAGAGCAGCAGCGTTTCGCATTGTTTTAGCACATGGTTGAAGCGAGTGCGTCCTTTGTCTCCTTTTGCTGCAGCTTGCTGCGTGCTGGTGGCCGCCTCCTTGGGTCGCACTCCGCGAAATTGCAGCTCATTTCGCTTGGCAATCACTTGGCCCTTCAGTTTCGGGGCCACTCCCTCCAGCACAAACACCGGAGTGACCTGCTCCCATATAAGGTAGCAAGTGCGAAAGAAAAGGTTTCTGAAAAGTGTACATTAGCCACTGGTGCAAGTGTTTTAGCAGAGTTTAACCAACTTTAAATGATGCCGCGGATGCACAAAGTAGTCCACCACATTGAGGCTCTCGCACACCCAGCCGGCCAAGTCAATGGCCACTTTCTTGCCGCGCAGCTCATTAATCGGCTTGCGCTCAGCATGTGGAGTTAATACTGTCCAAAGTTCCTTAACACCCATAGATCAATATCCATAAACAAAACCAAAACAAAGTTTAAATTCAAAGTATTTGCCAGTCACCACGAATTTTCCCGGTTGATATTTACAGTATATTTTGAAAATGCAAGGGTATATTTCGGTATATTTTCGATGGTCTGAGGGTATATTTTATTGATAATTTCGCGGTCACACTGTAACAACGTGTCCAAAAAGTAAAAGTTTTCTGTATTTTTCGCATGTAATTGCTTCGCGAGAAGCTCACCTACGTTTTTAAGCTGCCAATAGCACACCCCGACACACAGCCAACACGCCAAAATGGTTTTAGCAGATCTAGGACGGAAAATAACGACGGCGCTGCACTCGCTGAGCAAAGCCACAGTTATCAATGAGGAGGCCCTGAATTCCATGCTGAAAGAGATTTGCGCAGCTTTGCTGGAGGCTGATGTAAACATACGACTGGTAAAGCAGCTGCGCGAGAATGTGCGAGCCGTCATTGACTTTGACGAGATGGCCGGGGGCCTGAACAAGCGACGCATGATCCAGTCGGCGGTGTTCAAGGAGCTCATCAAACTGGTGGATCCAGGCGTGAAGCCGTATCAGCCCATCAAGGGAAAGGCGAACATTATCATGTTTGTGGGACTGCAGGGATCCGGCAAGACCACAACGTGCACCAAGCTAGCCTATCACTACCAGAAGCGCAACTGGAAGTCGTGCCTGGTGTGCGCGGATACGTTCCGTGCTGGCGCCTACGACCAGATCAAGCAGAACGCCACCAAGGCTCGCATTCCGTTCTACGGCAGCTACACAGAAATCGATCCCGTCGTCATAGCCCAGGAGGGTGTGGACATGTTCAAGCGCGAGGGATTTGAGATGATCATTGTGGATACTTCCGGACGACACAAACAGGAGGAGTCGCTCTTCGAGGAGATGTTGGCGGTGGCAAACGCAGTGAACCCTGACAACATCATCTTCGTGATGGACGCCACCATTGGACAAGCCTGCGAGGCCCAGGCGAAGGCTTTCAAAGAGAAGGTGGACATTGGCTCAGTGATCATCACGAAGCTGGATGGCCACGCCAAGGGAGGTGGTGCCCTGTCTGCTGTGGCGGCCACACAGTCGCCCATCATCTTCATAGGCACAGGCGAGCACATTGACGACCTGGAACCCTTCAAGACGAAACCCTTCGTCAGCAAGCTCCTCGGCATGGGCGACATCGAGGGCCTGATAGATAAGGTAAGAATTAGCGCGTCCTCTAAGTGGATAAACTACAAAGCAATCCTTTGCAGGTTAACGAGCTGAAACTGGACGGAAACGAGGAGCTCCTCGAGAAGATTAAGCATGGCCATTTCACGATTCGCGACATGTACGAGCAGTTCCAGAACATCATGAAAATGGGACCCTTCTCGCAGATCATGAACATGATCCCCGGCTTCTCGCAGGACTTCATGACCAAGGGCGGCGAGGCGGAGTCGATGGCTCGCATCAAGCGAATGATGACCATGATGGACAGTATGTCGGACAACGAACTGGACAACCGTGACGGCGCCAAGCTCTTCAGCAAGCAGCCCACGCGCTGCATACGTGTGGCGCAAGGAGCAGGAGTCCTCGAGCGCGAGGTCAAGGAGCTGATTGCCCACTACACAAAGTTTGCGGCAGTCGTGAAGAAAATGGGCGGCGTCAAGGGTCTCTTCAAGCAGGGCGACATGACCAAGAATGTAAATCCCACACAGATGGCCAAGCTCAACCAGCAGATGGCCAAGATGATCGATCCCCGCATGCTGCAGCAGATGGGCGGCGTGGGAGGACTCCAGAACATGATGCGGCAGCTGCAGCAAGGAGCGGCGGGCGGCCTGGGTGGACTGGGGAACCTGATGGGCGGCTTTGGGGGCAAGTGAGGCCAGCAGCGAGTATAAATTTATAGATTTTTGTATGATTTTGTTTCTACGTAGATCGGTTTTAGCAATATTTTTGTTAACGTCTGGCCAGTGCCTGCGCGCACTCGGCCTGGGCGTCCACTTCCCTTTAGATCGGTGTGAGAGCAGGAGCGAAAGCAAAAGAGAAAGAGAAAACAACGTATAAACAGTTAACAATTTGGTTTTTTGTACGATTTGGCAGCCACAGCGTCAGTTTTTATAGTTTCGGACTGTTTTCTGTACACGAATTAATGGAAATTGCATGCCTATTGAATACCGCCAGGCAGTTGAAATAGATATAACACAAATAAATAACATGAATTAATTATTCTAAAGGATTTTTATTGGAATGGGTCGAAACAGGGACAGGCAGTCAAAGGGTAGCAATGGAAACTTATGGAAGCAGCGCAAAAAGTGACAAACCACATAGCATACTTTTGGGCTGGCCTGGATTTCAAAAGCGTGCCATACTTTCGGGCTGAAGTTATGTCTGCTGCACAATATCCTTAAAAAGGCATATCCTTGTCCTATTTGATGCCTTGATGGATTCAAAGAATACGGGAGACCCTACCGCTCGGCTGGCTGCAATTTTTTCTCCGATCACATAAAGCCGTGGCCCGCAATGATTAAATAAAATATAGAAAATAAAGAGCCGTTTTTTAGCCTTCCCAAGAAAATATCCTTATCGTCCTTGCTGTCAAAGGATCGGGGACTTTCTCCCAATTATGAGGATACATTGCACATCCTGATCGGACCTCAAAGAGCGGAGAAATTAAGAAAACAAAATTCCCTCTTGTTGTTGTCAGACCATATTGTTGTACAACAAAAAACTCATTGTTGTACAACAAAGGTTGTTTTTGTTATTATTGCCCAACAAAAATATACTTGTTGTACAACAAAAGTGGTTTTTGCTATTGTTGTACAACCAATGGATTTTTGTTGTACAACAAACAACAACATAAATCGACAACAACAACAGGTAAACACAGTTTTGTTGTTTTCTCCGCTCCTTGTTGGCCGATCAGGACGTGCGACGGCTTCCTGTGAGCGGGACAATGTCCTTGACGAGATGGAGTCCTTTTCAAGGACCAAGGATCAAGGACATTTTTCACTGTCATAAAAATCTTGTTTTCTCTGTTTTGTTTCGGCCGATCAGGGCGGGTGATGGCATCCTGAGAGCAGACAATTATCCTTGATCCTTCAACAAGGACATCCACAGTCAAACATCTAAATTTCTCCGCACACCGACTGCTCTCTGACAAAACCTCGCCACCATGTCACTGGCACAGTGGCATAGCAACCAGCTTTTGACACAATGCAACAAGTACCGGAATGTACACTGTGCAACAAAAAAACAGTAATTTTATTTGTAAAATTTTGTTATTCTACCTAAAAGGATATTTTATTGAGAGCTCATATGGAATATAACTTAAAATATCTGCCTAGAGAAATATGTGAATGCTTAGTTAAGATTAATTCCTTAGTTTCCCGGTGGCACTTGGCGCAGTATTGACAGCGGGTGCTCCTCCTACTCCGACTGCCACTCCCGTTCCACCATTGTTCAGCAGTGCGGTGAGTGTTGCATGGGAAGAGCTCAGAGTGGAACCTGGGACCAGCTTGGCCTTGAGGGGCGTCGTAGTGCTCCCCACAATCTGTCCCTGCAGGCATGGCGTCGGCGATGCAGCTGGCAGCTCCTTCAGTATCGACTCCTCAACGGGCAGCGTTCCAGTTGTCAGTTGCGGCTGCTGCTGCTCTTGTTGCGGCTGTGGCAATGCTCCTTGAAGCAGCGCGTTCCTCAGATGACTATTATTTGCCACCGTGGGCTGCTGGGGCTGTGGCTGCGGCTGATTGGTCATGATAAATGAGTTGGTTATCAGCCCTCGGCTCTTGATGTTAAGATCCACAAAGAAGAGCCGCATCTTGTGTATCATGGGGTCCGGCACGTTGAAAGTCATCATCAGGGTGAGATCCACGTTGGGTTTGTTCTTGTACAGATCGTGCGCTTGGTGCAGCCGGCAGACCTCGTCGTGGAGCAGAAAGAGGAACCTCAAGTGGGTACTCTCGGCGGGAATAATGCCTCGGGCTGCCAGCCACTCTCTGTCCTCGGCATCGGGGAGATAGCGTATGAGTTCCGGGTGCTTGCTGGCCAATCTCTCCTTGCCATCGGTGCCAAAGCCAAAAGCCAGATTGGCCTGCACATCCAGCACGAATTTTGTGCTCGTCGAGATTTGGGCCGTGTTCCAAAAGATTTGGCGACGCACAGGCGTGGGCAATGCTCCGCCCAATATCGGAGTGACCATGCGATGCTGCTGCTGCTGCTGTTGGAGTGGCTGGACAGCCTGCAGTTGTGCCTGTTGCGGAAACATCTGCATTGCCTGCAGAGCGGGCATCTGATTCACTGTGGCAGCTGTGCAGGGCATGGGCTTGGCGGCGGCAAAGCCCAGATTGTTGGCAAACACTTTGCTGCCGATGGTGTTGTCCTGCGGCTTGGCCACACGCTTCAGGGCCAGGCGCTGTTGCTCCGTCACTCCGGCGCCCAGGCGATGCTGGCGCACAAAGTTCGTGTACTGCGCCTTGGCGTTCTCCAGCAACGCACACGAGGACATCTTTTGCAGCGTCTCCTCGTTCACCGACTGCTGACCGAGGTTCTCCTTGATGTTTCCAAATGCGGGCTTAAAGTAGTTCTACAAAAAACAAAGAGAATGAGTCGCCAGTTCATAGCCACACCAGTCCACGTATCCTACATTCATGTAGCGTTTGATTATCTCATTGACTTCCGAATCAAAGGACTGCTGCACGCTGATGCGCAGTAGCTCCAGCGCTCTCATGGCAGACTCTGCACTCCCACCGCCTTCGATGTTCTGCGAACCGCCCAGACGCTGGCGTATTCGCTGCAGCATCGTCTCGGCCATGTCCGAGGTGGTCACATATTTCTACAGGGAGCACACAAAATGTTTCTTTGAATTTATGATTTCCCATTGAAGTGCATTTTTATTTACCAGAGGCTCTGCATCCGTGGATGGTAGCTCGGCGAGCAGGGATAAAGTGAGTGTGGTGGAGGCTTCCGATGGTTGCTTTTCTTTATCCGGTTGCTTTTTTGCGCCTTCTGCGGGGCTGGCGACGCGTGTATCCATCGAGTGTGTGGTCTGGTTGGAGCAGTCGGAGTCATCGGAGGAGTTGCCTGCCTGCAGTTGCATTGCCGGGGAAGAACGTTGCTGCACATCGCTTGCGGTTGTCGTTGAGTTCGTTAACGATCCTCCCACATCAGTGGGAATTTTCCAGCTGCGCTGAATGACCATATTTGGTGTTATACTTGTCAAAAAGGTTTAATTGAAATGCTGACAGTTCAAGGAGCGAACCTAAATCTTTGGCTTTGACTACATTTTTTCCCTGGGCGGGAGCTAGGCTGAGTCCCAGGGCCGCGTAGCTAGTGCGCAGTCGCAGGAAAGCCACCACCAAAGCCCACACCATCGCCCGCTCAACAGTCAACAGCTGACGGCGTCTCTTCACAGTCCATATCCAGCTCTCCCAGTTCCAGCCGGCGCTGGTGGTCGAGGAGCGACTTGAGGCCGGCATATTCGTCGCTGTCACCGTCCTCCTCCTTGTTTGTCTCCATGGAGGTCTGGGGTTCCTCCTCCTTCTTTTTCTTTGATTTCTTCGCAGTCTCTTTGGGCCGCTGCTTTCTTAGCTGCTTCAACTTTTCGTCGAACTCTTCCATGTACTGAAGCACAAGCCTGGGCTGGTATTCCTCGGGGGCCACATAGTTGCCGTTTACTGGTAAGTCCACCACATCCGGCATCATGTAGGAGAACAGCCAGCAAACCAGTGGCGTCGTGCCACACACGTAGCTGGCCTCCTTGTGGTAAAACAGGAATCCATCCAGTTTGGGTTGATTCTCATGCCAGATGGGGTACTTTTGGAGGATCTCCTCTATCGCAGAAGCGTCTTCGAAGTCATAGTGATTCAGCAACACAAAGGATTTATTGTTGCGATCGCCCTTCTGTGCATAATCTTCCTCCTCGAAACGCGCTCGCAGCCAATAGAACCGAAAGGATGCCTCGCAGTCCTGCAGCGATTGCTGTCCAAAGGATAGGGCATCCAGCACGTGGAAGGTTTGCGTTTCTTCGTCGTACACACAGTCCAGGACCGTTCTGCACTTCTGCACATGACCATCACCGGGCAGCAGCGTGCGCAGCTTCATGAACTCCCTTCCTGCCTTGTTGTACACTTTGGTCTTGCCATTGGTGGCTATGACCATGCATCTCCTGCCGACCGGGCACGGCACCAGCAACCACTCCCCGAGATTATCCGGTTTGTGCCGCAGCCACTCGGATAGCTGTAGTCTGAACGGCGATGCCTTGTCGTTGGCACGCTGCTTGCGATGATGTTTTGGCGGGGCTTTTTCAGTCTTTTTTACGGGCCGGGCTTCGTCTTGGCCCTGTTGTCGTCTCCGCTTTTGTTCCTTCAACAGCTCTTCTTGTCGCCGCTTCTGCTGTTCGCCGCGATCCAGCCCCTTTTTATATAAATCTTGGTAATTCGAGCACATTTTTTACCTATTTCTTCAGCTAGTGGTGGTAGTGTGTATGCCGGCTAGAGATGGGCGATATTTAAATATATAGTGTTTCCGCGGGTATTTTGAATGGAATCTCCTTTAAATTCCTTGAAAAGACAAGGAAAGAAAAGCAAGTAGTTTCGCATTTCGAGCATTAAATTGTTCGTTAATTGCATTTATATAGTAATATCAAAGCTAATTTAAATGTTTTTCTACCACTGTCACCTATCGATAGTTTTCGTTATCGCATTGTTATCGCTGATGATAACAGCTGGTCACTTTGTAATTTTGCATTTTTACCGGCATTTTAAAGAGAATACAATCCAATACAAACCTTGACAATTGTTAAAAACATGAATAAAGCCTCGCGACTCTTCTGGCCAGTGCTGGTCACTCCCAAAAATGCCGTCGTAAAGCAAACGGAACAACTGTCGCGAAGTCAAAAGGTATTTCCATCATCAATTGTGTTACGAAAGAATTTCCAGCCAAGAGTTCTCTTGTTTTTAGCTTCTGACCGAATTGGGCCTGGTCAAATCGGGCAGCAATGGCACCTACCAAATCATGCCCATTGCCCAGCGATCGGTGGAAAAGTTAATTGGCTTGGTTGACGGCAATATGCAGCGAGCTGGAGGCCAAAAGATCAGTCTTCCGATTCTAACACCCACAGGCCTGTGGAAGAAGACGGGACGACTGGAGGGCGACATATCAGAGTTCTATATGGTGCGGGACCGCAGCGGCAAGCAGTTTCTCATGAGTCCAGTGCGTGAATACATGATGGGATGGTTTACTTTTGTTTATAAACTCATTACATCCAACCAATAGACCCACGAGGAAGCGGTGACTGCCATGGTGGCCACGACGGCACCCATTTCTTATCGCCAGTTGCCGCTGCGCCTTTACCAAATTGGACCCAAGTTCAGGGATGAGCTGAAGTCACGCTTTGGCCTGATGCGAGCCAAGGAGTTCCTCATGAAGGATATGTACACATTCGATGTCTCAGAGGAGACTGCCAGGGACACGTACTCCCGGGTTAGCGCTGCCTATGATCGCCTGTTCAAGCAGCTAGAGGTGCCCTTTGTTAAAGGTGCGTAAGCCAACAGGAATTTACAGCCATAAATCAATTGATCTTTTAGTGAATGCTGCTACGGGCATGATGGGTGGCAGCCTGTCCCACGAGTATCACTATGTGTCGCCGGTGGGTGAGGACACACTGATGCAATGCAGCGCCTGCGGCTTTGCCGGGAACGCAGAGGTGCTGGACTCTGCCACCACAGAGTGTCCCAACTGTCGGAGCTCGCAGCTCAGTCAAGTACGTGGCGTCGAGGTGGCGCACACCTTTTTGCTCGGCGAGAAGTACTCAAAGCCGCTGGGCGCCACGTATCTAAACACCTCGGGCAAGCCGCAGTCGCTGGTGATGGGGTGCTACGGCATTGGCATTACGCGCGTACTCGCCTCCGCCCTGGAAGTGCTGTCCACCGATCAGGAGCTTCGCTGGCCCAAGCTGCTGGCTCCCTACGATGTCTGCCTGATTGGACCAAAGCAAGGCAGCAAAGAGCAACAGCCCGCGGAGGCTGTGGAGAACGAGCTGCTGCAGCACTTAGGACAGATCTGCGGGGCCCAGGAGTTGCTGCACGACGACCGCAAGGAGCTGACAATTGGCAAACGTTTGCTGGACGCCAAGCGACTGGGCCACCCGCTCACGATAGTGGTGGGCGCGCGGGCTGTGCAGCAGGAGGCACCCAAGCTGGAGCTGCACGTGAGCGGCGGCGAGAAGCTGGAACTGGACATAAGCGAAGCCCTCAAACTGGTGGCGGAGCATAGTCGGCAAAAGAAGAGCCTGCTGGCAGGGAGAGTGCGGGAAGTGGAAGAGTCGAGGATAAGTCAATCCATTGGCCATCAGCTTTAGCTTTATGTAATAAAGGTAACAATAACACAAAACAAGTCACAACAGCGTCACGCATCCAGGCTGATTAATCCTCAATCAGCTTTGAGCTGCTCCCTCCGCTCGGTCTAGTGCTCCGCGTAGTCGGGCTCTGGTATCTGCGGATAGATCTGGACCTGCAGCTGGGGCTTGCGCGGTGGCGGCGGTGGCTTTGTCACCATGCTCGTGTACGACCAGGGCATCTGATTGCGCAGCTCCTCGCTCACTCGCGGATTGGCCGGCTGCGCTGGATACATCTCGCTGTAGCGATTGTTGAGCGCCGAATTGACTGCCAGCTGCTGCACTGCTGGAGAGGCGGCACGCGGCAGTGAAGACTCCACGGGTGGATAGTTGAGGCGATCAGGATGAGCCTCGGTGGTGCGATAAGTGTTGATATCCGGCGCCATCTCTCGTGGCGGTGTCTGCTGTGGAGCTGATGGCTCCTGCTGCTGCTGCTGCTGCTGCTGTGGCTGTTGCGGTGGCAGCACCATCACTGGCGACTGCAATGTGGTACGATCTCCGGCTCTGTACTGCTGCGAGTCCTGGCGCTGCATCTGCTCCGAGGGAACGAAGATGGGCAGCGGCTTGGGGCGGATCTGTTCCGGGTACTGCGTCTCCACTTGGTACTCCTGCTGAGGCTCTGGCTCGATGGTCTCCACCACCACGGCTGCGGCCACGGGCAGAGGTGTGGGCTGACGCGTCGGTGCCTGGCTTGTGGTCGCAGCAGCCGCTTTGGAGTTATTCCGCGCCATAATTCCTGAAATGGACAGACAGAAGCTGGCGCCAATGATGTTCAGCAGCCAGATGAGCACCAAGCGGCAGCTGAGGCACAGCAGCAGAATCGAAGGCGTCGAGAAGTAGACACCGAATGGCTCCAGAATCGAATTGATAACCTCCACCGCAGTGGATTCCGTGGTCGGATCCACTTGAGCTCCAATATAATCGAAGGCATCATTCAGCGACTGCCAAGGAGGAATAAATTCAACGTTTAATCTGTTTTTGTGTATCCCAACTGCAGCTTACCATCGTGTGGCTGAGATCAATGCCGTGATAGACGGTGGCCACCACATCCAGGATGCTGCCAGCAATGACGGCCAGGAACCAGGGCCAGTAGGCGGCACCAGCGATGAGCTTTGTGGTGCGACTGCACAGCGTGAAGATGATCAACAAGGAGGTGGCTATCCAAACGCCACTGACCACCGCATAGGTGATCATGAAGATGTACTCCCTGTGCGTCACTTGGTACGACTTTGGCCAGTCCATTTCCAGCGTAATTTTCTGGCTGTTTATCATTATCTCTGGATCGCCACATTCCTTTTCTGTTCGGGCAAAGTGGAGGATGCCATTACGATGCAGGAACTTTGTTGTCTTGCGATCTTACCTGAGAAGTAGATCAATTCCATGGCAAACTTGAAGGGATTCGTGCTAAACTCCTCCACATCATGGCACTCGCGGAAGGTAATGCCCCAAATGGACAGGCCCAGATAGACGACTCCCTGAACCTACAAGACGGCATTACGGTTACGCCAAGATAAGATTAAAGCGTGGAAACAGTTGGGACAGAGACTTACCAATATGACAATAGCCATGAAGAGGATGAAGCACTTGGCAAAGCCATTGCCCATGGCTGCCATCTTGTTGGGCTTGGGGTAGAATTTGTTTTGCTGCTAGTGGAATCCGAACCGCTTTCCTGACTTCTTCTGGGGGATTGTGCAACCTCTGTGGGGCGATAAGAACGCACACCTCGGGGCTGTAAATTCAATTAGAAATTATGATACAATGCGTCACACTTGATATCTAATCAAGTTGATTAGTTTCGAGGGATTTTTGCATATGGGAATGAGTGTGGAAATGCTTTTCAATCATTCTTCAGAGCATTCATTTTCCTTTGCTCCACGTTGATCAGAAACAAATCACTTTTCCCCGCCGATTACTCGCTGAATCACCAGCCAAGACACGCAGCACAAGCAAATGTCCATAAACTAAGCCTATGGAAAATAAACCAACGCTATGTTTAGTGTTATCTTCCTCACCGATAGAGTTTTCGCACTGCTCTGGTTGGAGCTCTGGCCTGGGGACTGAGGTTCTGCGGCGATACGCGTTCGCCGGCTGCTTCCTGCGGACTGAATGAGCCTTCAATTGAATGGCCATCGACGGCACCCACCGTGTCGTTCTTTTGCTTTGCTTCTCTCTCTATTTCTCTCTTCGACATTGATAAGATAAACCTAATGAAATTTTAAGGGTTACACCTGTTATCAAAACGCCAGCAAAAACCAGCAGGGGCAGAGGTACGGAATCCCTGTCTCTCTATCTCCCATTGTCTCTGTGGAGGGACGGACGTACTCCTTGCCCAATTGCAGAGTGCAAATATTGAGCCCCACGCCACACACCGCGCACACTGATTTTGTAATACAAATTGAATGCGTGCGAAGAGGGTCTCCTTATCAGCAACCAGACATATAAATTGTTTACTTTATCTTTTGCCATGTTATTACTTGTACTCGCAGCAGACACACACAGAGAGAGTTCTACGCATAAAGCGGGGAGCTACATAAGTAAATAAACTAGAGGCGGAACTCCCACTCCTCATTGGTCATTTGGTCATGCGGAATGGTTCGTGCTCTCAAGCAACTGCCACTGGATAGCAGTTGGGGTTTTCATTATCAATTTTAAAACCCAATACAAGCGTGTTTACAGCAGCGGCAGAGGCAGAGGCAAAAGTGGATGACTCATGGGGAAGAATCATCAGCCAAATTGTTTATAGCACTCGAGCACTTGTGTACCCGTGTGTGTGTTTTGATATACAAATGCCTTTGATGAGTGTCTTCTATATTATGTACCTGCAACTGATAATAGATTTCACCTGTGCATTCTTCTCTCTCTCTCTCTCTCTGAGTGTTTGCAATTGCTGAATGAATCTGGATGAATCTCGCTTCAGTTTTCGAGTAGTTTTTAATCTCAGTTGGTCATCCCAATTAACACCCCACTCGACCACAGTGGGAGTACACGCCCCACACAATTTCACAATATTTAATTAACCCAATTGAGTGGCACATCTTCCGAGTATTTGCATTTTATTTGCACATCTACGCGAGGTGCTTCCCGTGCGATTTCTGCGATTCTGGGAAGGTTCGCCCGGCGCTCGGCGCCCAGCCCATCCCCAAACTTCATGCTTCAGTGAGTCGCTGTGGCGGAGTATCGCTGATGCATCATTGTTTAGGCCAACAATTAGCATCTCAAATTTGGCAGAATACCCCCTCCACCGTGGTGGAGCGTGCGAGAGTTTTTGCTGTGTGTGAATTGGATATGCAAATCGGATCAAAATCACATGACTTTAACTTTAATCGAACTTCGAGTCGAGTGTCATAAATATGTATGAGAGAGAGAGAGGGCGGAGGCAATGCTGGAGATGGACTACAACTAGATGGATGGATCCATGGGATCAAGAGTGTCCTACACGCGAGACGAGAGAATCACGGGATCGGCCTCCACTTCGGCCACCTTCTCCTTGAGTTTCTCCTCGTCCTTCTTCAGCTTTTGAATGGGTTCCTCTGTGGTGGCAGCAGACGTGGTGGATGACGATTCTGTGCTGCTGCTGCTGCTGCTGCTGCTGCTGGAGCTCTTCTTTTCCTCCTTCTCCTCTGTGGTCTTTGTGGTTTCAACCGTTGTGGTGCCCTCAGTGGTGGGAGTTGTGGGAGCTACGCTAGAGCTCGTACTGGAACTAGCGCTGGCTACGGCCTCCTCCAGGCTCTCGAGTGGTGCTGTCGAGGTGATTGAGGTCTTGGTGATGCTGATCTTGGTCTGTTTGCCATCGCTGCTGTCATTCTTCGAGTCCTCCTTGATGGTGGCCGAGATCAGCTTGGTGTGGTGCACCTGGAAGGTGGGAATCAGTGGCAGAACGCCGCCATTGTGTGGCTGCACGGAGACATGATCGATGATCAGGTGGGCGGGCAGACCATCCTCATCTCCAGGCACCTTGCGGGTTGTCTGCAGCAGAATCTTGCGTGCCAGACCATCGTCGGTGGAGGCACTGTCCGTGGCCGGCGTGGAATCGTCCGAGCGCTTGGTCAGAGCATGTACCAGCTCGTCACCGGTCTCCTCCGGGCCGGGATTCACCTCCTCCACCTCGCTGTCTGGGGCACTGGCCGAGTGCAGGCTCAGCGCAGACTGGAACAGGCTGTCCTCCAGGTCCCCAATCAGGCCATTGAACGAGATCTGCTTGAGCTCGCCATCAGGATTCGACCCCACATGACGCTTGACTACCTCCTGTTTCTCCTGCGGCTGCCCGATGGCCACAAAGCCTGGGAAGATGTCGCTCAGCTGGAAAGGCGCAGCCATACTCGTGACCACCAGGGTCGCCAGCATCTAGAGGGGAAAGAGGATCGAATATAGTCTTCAATCTCTCCAACCATCTGTGTTCGGTCTACTCACTGTGGATAAAAGGGTGCACTTCATGATGGAATCGGTGCTGCTGGTCTGAGATTTGCTTTTGCTTTGCTTTGCGCTGCGCTGCTTTCGTCTCGGAGTTCAGATCGATAATAAGTTTACAGCCGCCGATCGGGCGGGTTTTTAAAGTTTTTCCACCGTCGAAAGTTGCGGCTCGTCTAAGCTTTATTAGCACTTGGAGCAGCGCCCACCGCGAACTCGTTTTGGTGCCTGCCTGTGCCCCAATGGCTCTACAGCTCTCTCCTGCAACCCATTCTAGATTCGATAATCTCTTCTGATCTGTTTCAAGGGTAATGCTCGTGGGGGTTAGTCTACCAAATTAATGGTAAAATATTAAACCTTCATCCGCTGCTGGAAAAATGAGTTCAATTAGTTCAAATCTATTCCAAGGATATACGAGAGAGAGAGAGAGAAGTGAAGAAGTGAAGCATGGACAGGAATTTTTCGAAATATATATTCAAATGAACATTTTGTTGATTGTCTTAATTGCTGCAATTAACACAATTAATACATTTACTAAAACAAATCAACAAAAGTCACAATTCCCAGAAACCAAACTCCAAAATAAAAACAGAATTCAACACTCTGCAAATGACAAAATTTGTTCAGTTAGAATGGAAAAATAAACAAGAATATATCCCAGAATATACAATTGATACACGCGCTGGGTGCTGCCAAATGGATGCTAACTGAAGCAGCGGAAGAGCTTTCTGATTGCCAGATCTTTCAGGCTGAGACTTTGTCGGGGAAAGGCGACTGACTGCACTTTTTGGGGCAATTATAATTAAAGTTTGCATTTGCATTTCGTTCTCCAGTATCTCATCTGAGATCACCAGGCCACAGAGCTCCCGTTTTAGATATCCCAAAATGTGCAAATTAATATCGGAAATTTTCCGCTAAAGGTTCACCCCTTTCTGGGGTGAAAACTGGCCAAGGGAAACGCTCAGCCGCCCACCGACTCGAGCCATCATATCATTCGAGCTATCTCATGCCTAAGGTTCCAGAAACCGCAACACGTCTACTGCCAGAACGATCCAGCGAAAACTCAGACAGAGATGGGAGACATCTGTGATTAACAGTCTCATGAATGGAAGTCAAGATTGGGCTGGTTATGCCCGAGCTTTCGGCGGCTCTAAGCGGTTAACTTTGGTGTGAAAAAGAGTTTTATTTTATTTCTCTTTGTTTTTGCTTGTTTTTTGTGTGGATTCTGTGGATTCAGCATAAAGATTCCTTTCACATTCACATTGCACTTACATTTATGGCATTTCACACAGCCTACGGCAGAGAGGGACAGAGAGAGCGACGTGTCGTATGCGTAATGTTAGCGAGTTGGCAGACGGGCGCGTGTCCCCAGACCACATGCAATCCGATCTGAGTGTAGTGCGTCATTGGAGGTGCAATGTTTATGGACTTATTTTTGGTCCATATCGAGAGGAGTAAACATGCCGCTGGACTCGACTCGCCTCCTCCAGTGGGCGACGATTTTGCACCAAGCTGAGATTTGCGTAGGCAGCTGGGTGACGAGCCGGGGGACGGGACAGTCCCTTGGACACGCTCCGAAACGAGCACAATTAATTAGAGTCTGGCCCCGGGCAATGGCGATGAAAACAATAACAGCCTCTGTGCCCTGCAGCCTCCCTCCCATCTTGGGCTTTGCCTCGAAACAGAAGCCAAGTCCAGTGACTGATCTGCCTAGAAACTGTAGCCCGTAGCCATAGCCATAGCCCCGGAGTGGCAAACCTGTCGGGCAATTAACAAATGTCGATAATTACGCGGAATCGCGCCTTGTCCGACGTCCGAAGCTTCTCCGCAGTCCGCTGGCAGTCGGACTGAGCGGACTATAAAAGCGCTTGGATCTGCACTAATTAACTTTAAACGCGCAAAAGTCAGTCGAGGAAACAGAGCCAGAGCCAGAGCCAGAGTCAGAGTTAGTGCCAGAGTCAGCAGAGTCGTCGCCCAGTCGTCGTTTCCGTTTAGCAGTTTGCCATCGCCTTTTGCCCCGACAAAACCAAGATCAAGATGCAGATCCACCAGGCTGTACTCGGAGCCGCTGTGCTCGGCATGCTGTTGGCCTTCAGCTGCTCTCTGCCCGTTCTGGACATCAGCTCGGGCATCGACAACGCCACCATTGAAGAGCTGCGGGCCAGTGTAAATGATACGCCCAAGAATCTGTAAGTAGCCAAAGCCACAAAGGGACTCCACTCGATTGGCTAACGTTTACCCATCATCCGTAGGTACGTGGTGAAGGCAGTTGTCTATGAGATTGGCATCCTCACCGAGGTGGGGGAGAACGACACCAGCTTCGAGAGCCAGGAGCGTGTGGACCTCACCTTCTACGACACGCACAGCAACAAGAGCCACATCGACCTCGGCAACATACCCCTGCCCATCCAGACGAACGTCACGGGTCAGGTGCTCACCGGCATTGCCCCCGTGAACCTTGGCGCATTCAGCAGCCCCCAAGAGCTGCTCGAAACGCTGCCACTCACCGGCAGCATTGTGAACATCACCCACAGCGACACGGCCTTCTATCAATTGAGCAGATCGAACACCAGCGCCGCTGACAAGCCCCAGGTTCTGGACAAGGACTCGCTCGCCCAGCTGACGCACGCCTCGCAGCTCTTTCCGCCCAGCAGCAGCATAGGCCAGTCGCTGCCAGTGAACCCAGCAGCGGACAACGAGGTGGCAGTGGTCGACCAGGATCAGGCTACCAGTTAGACAGGATCTGAAACTATAGTACGTGATGCAGTGCGTTGCTCTCCCATATACCTTTAGGCTAACATAGCTAGTTACAAACATATATCCTTCATTACTCATTCTCTCACACAAATGCCGCCAACAGTTGCCATGATCACACATCCATCTATTTCTATTTCACTTTTCTAATGTAAAGTAAAAATAAATTTCGCATTAGTGCTAGGTAATTGGCGTTGTCTATCCGTCCAGGGAGTGAGGGGGGTTGGTCTCTCTCATGTCTCATATGTATCATGTGACCACTAAAAGCATTCACTTCTCACACCTCGGCACCACGGAAGCAGAGTGGATCCGCTCCGAATTTCTCCACAATCTCAGCATCCACAGGTGTCGCTGGCTATACGCGTTCCAGTTCCAGCTTCAGTTTCACAGTTTACAATGCATTGAGGCTGCTGGATAATCGTTTTATATTAACTAGGCTTTTACTTTTTCTCATTTTCAGTTGTGTTTTGTTGTTGTTGTTTGTTGCTTTATAACTGTAGTACATTGATCTTAAGAGTTAGGGTAGATGATATATATATGCTTTAATCTTTATGTTCTAATAAGTAATATAAGTTAAAGAGTTGAACCTCCGTCTCTAAGATCAGTTGCAAGGAGTCTCCACCTTGTCTACACATGCTCTATTACGGGTTCAGGTATTATTGAATTATGGATAGGGTCAGGGTTGCGGGTCGGGGCCATTCAAAATGTATATACATTCTGCAACACACACAATTTTGGATACTCGAAGTTTGTCGTATAAATAGTTGTTTAGTTTTTAACTAATTTACATAGTCATCATGCAGACGATGCGCTCTGGCGGCTATCTTTCACTTTCGAAATATATGCTTAAGTTATATTTATGCACTATATATAGTCTACAGCTAAATGTACTCGTATTTGTGTGTGTATGTATCATCGTATATGTATCATATATGTATATTAGTAGTAGCTACAACTTCAACACAGTCCACACTCTAAAACGTTGCATAAATATAGTCCGTAATCCGTAATTACAATAGTACTTCTGATTTATCGTTTAAGTTAGTGTCTCCTGGATAGCTAGCTGGTGTGTGTGAAAGATTTAAATGTATCATAATTTACTTTAGTTTATGCCGGGACAAAGGGAAAGGGAACGGTTTGGGGGGCTACTATATACCAACACTCTTGTTTTTCCTTACACTTTTATACACTTTGCGGCTTACGAAACTAAATGGATTTGACCCGTGCTACACATCGTTGTGGGAACGTGGACGAGGTCACAGATCTGCCTTAGAAAACTAAACCTAATGGTAAAGCGCCTGCCAATGCTGAAAACTATGCGAGATTAGGTTTTTGGTTGATCCAACTCAGCTCTGTTTAATCTGTTTGACCAAAGAGGGATATAAATTAGTATCGGAATCTATGAGGGAGTTCTATCAGACTCACCTATAACATGACTCTCCATATTTGTGATGCGTGGCTTCGATGCGGGCTGTGGTATGATGGTGATCTCATCGTTGATCTTCAGCGGCTTCAGCAGCGAGTCGTTGGCAGCACCCAGGGAACGCGATATGGACGCAGAGGTGGAGCCACTGGACTGTGCACTGCTCTTCTTGCTGTCCATCGCCTTGCGGGCCACCGTGCTGTGGGCGGTGTACACATGCGTTTCGAACTGTTTGTACATCCCAAAGGTGGCCGTGCACACGGTGCACTTGTACGATAAATGTGCGGGCTTCAGGGTCATGTGATGATCGCGCGATACGTGATTCAGCAGCTTCCATTGGTACATCTGCGACGTTGGGAAAGGGGAATCACCAATTAGTTATGACTAATTCCCATCAAAAACAACAAATGAGTCAGACTTACCCTGCCACAAACGGGACAGCGACCGGCATCTTTGCCCTTGTTGGCCGCCTCCTGCATGGAGCTGGTGACCAAGCCGTGGGAGCCCAGCAAATGCCTCTCCAGTCCCTGATCCGTAAAGAAGCGGAACTGACACTTTTGGCAATTCAGTGGCGGTCGATTGTAGATCATCTTGGGATGTATCTGCACACACACGAAACGTGTAACGAAATTCACAAGTTACAATTGGAACACTCAGTGAAAATGGAAACTCAGCTTTACCTTCACTTTGTGCATCCACTGCATGTGATTGCGCAGCTGTTCCAGATCCTTGATGTAGCCATCGCATATCTCGCAGATGACAAACTGAGCCTTGTTGTTGCCTGGGGGCGTCTGGCCGGGCTTCATGCCAGCTGCCGTTTGCGGCACCTTGCTGGACGAGGGCGACGCACCACCGACGAGCGCACTTTGGCGAGGTAATGGCGTTATGGAAATGCTGGGCTGTCCTGCCATCGGCTTCTTGGATGCCTGCTGCAGAGAGTGACAAGAAGTTTGTGATTCCTCGTGATTTAGTTTGTTTTTATTATCTTACCTGGACAAGCTGTCCCGCGGCCAGCTGGTAGCTATTGGGCATTGTGGCGAGTCCCGTATTGGCCACGGCTCCGCGCACTGGCGTCTGAGGACTTCGCACCATATTGGGCTTAGGTGGCGGCGGGGCACGTTGTCGCATCTTGGCCGCATTCTGCGCGGCCAGGGCAGCCGCCTGCAGATTCCTTGCTTGAGCCTGCGCCTGCTGCTGTTGAATGGTGGCCAATGCAGCCTTTTGCGCCGCTGCTTGTGCAGCCATGGCCTGGAAATAGAACAAATCAAATTTAAGTCACAATTCATGGGGAATAATATAAAGATTTGTCGCTACCTGATAGGCGGTGGCTGTGCCCACAAGCCCATGTCTGGGCTTGATTCGTGGTATCTTGGCGGGTGCCTCCCAGTCGTTGGGTGGCGCCAGATTCAATTCCGGTCGGAACTTCTTGGCGCACACCGGCTGATGGCGTGCCAGCTTGGCCTTGCCGTTGTCCTCGAAGCCACAGTTGGGGCACTGGTGGTAGGGCAGTGGCTTGATCAGGCGCGCCTTGATGTTGTGCACCGCCTCCATGTGGTAGACAATTTCTGTGGCATTGCGAATCTCGAAGGTGCAGAAATTGCATTTGTACAGCACGCCGTTCATGTGCGGCGTCTCGTAGTGGTTGGCCATGGAGAGGGCCGACTCCGACTTGAAGTTGCAGAACTCGCAGCGCTTCATCGTGAACTTGAAGGGTGCGTTTTTCGTCTTGGAGGCCTGCAGGTTGCCCGACAGCGCGGTGATTGCCATCTCAAAGTCCTTGGGATCGCGCGTGAGCGATTTGCGCATCTTGCGCTTCTGTAGTCGCAACAGATCCGCCTGGACATACTCCTGCACGAGACCCACGCCAATGTCCATGAAGAACTTGCCCAGCGGACTCTCAAAGTAATTCTCCTGGCCGGGCTTGCCGCTGTTTGCCGCATTGGTGGCCGGCACCACTCCACCTGTGGCCGCCAGTGCTGCGGCTGGCTTGATGGCTCCCTTGAGGGCAGTCAGGTCATCATTGGCCTCCTTGATTAGTACCTTGGTGCGCACCCCGGACTCCGAGTCATCGTCGTCCTCATCATCGTCATCGTCATCCGACTGCTCCGACCACGACTCATCGTCTCCGCGCTTCTTTTTCTTCTTGCCCTCGGCGGAGGGGTCCGCTGGCTTCACCTCCTTGTTCTGCTCGGTCATCATGTCGAACTCGTCGCCCTTAACCGCCTCGGCGAGATCTTCGGGCGACAGCGCGTACGTCGTCTCAATGGATCTGATGACCTCGCGAATGTTCTCGTGGGGCGGCTTCTCGTAGATGTAGGGCACAATGAACGATGGCGCCTCGAGGACGAACATGTCGTCAGTGAGTCCTGGCAGGAGATTGGCGTTGTTGGTCATGCTGGGCAGGCCCGTGAGGGACAGGGTCGGGGGATTCAGCTGGGGATTCGCGTTGTTTCCCGACATGGGCGCCAGCTTGGGCGGCGTCAAGCCGAGATTGGTGGCCGCCCCAGTCGCCGCATTTGTTATGGTCACTGGATAGATGGAGTCCCTGGGTCCCACGGACCCCGTGGAAGCTTCGTGTGGCATCAGCGAGCGGGCATCCTTTATGGTCAGCTGGCCCAGGCCCAGGGGCGTGCTACTCCTTTGCCTCTTGTTGCTCGGCTGCTGGTGCATGTCGTCCAGGTGGAGGTCGCTCTTCCGCTTGCCAGCCAATCCGCTCATCGAAATACTTGGCGGCGTATCGTCCTCAATGACCACGCAGTCATCGTCGTCGTCATCGTCATCCAGCACAGGCGGCGGAGGTGGTGGCGCTGGCTTGGGCGCTACAGCAGCCACTGGACTCTTTTTGATGGGTGGCGGCGGTGCTGCGGCCTCCGAATCAGAGTCCGATGGTATCAGCACTGCATCATCTGAAGACTCGGCACCGCTAGACGAAACAGGCGGCGGCTGCACTGCCATCTCGGTGCAAGCTGGCTTGGCGGGCTGCTCCTTGAGATCTGACATATCTTCCATTTCCTCGTCGCTGTCCTCGTCCAGATTAACGACACTCATGTCGTGGTTGCTGGTAGCCGCTGCCTTAGCCTCCGCAGTGCTGGCCTGTCCGTTCTCCTTTTGGGTGCTGGACTTAGCCGCGGGACTCTGTGGACTTGCCACAAACCCGTTCAGCGTTTCCTTTTTTTCCCCGCGGCTGCTCTCCTCCTCGTCGTCGTCGTCTTCCTCGTCGCTGGCTGACTTGATGGTCTCGCTTTGCTGGCTGCTCTCCTCACCATCCAATTCATCCGCCAGCCCCGTTTTCTTTTCGCTCGATGCCTCCTCCTCCTCTGTGTCGGGCTGTATTGTGGCTGCTCCCAGTGGATCCTCGGCCTCGCAGCTATTCTCAGCTGTGCTGCCGATCTTCTCCACTTCGTCTTCCTCAACCTCTGGCTCATGATCGCCGTTGGTTGTGGCCGCTGTTTCCTCCTCCGCTGTATCCATCTCTTCCTCACCGTCCGGCAGCTTGGGCTCTTTGGAACTGCTGCTTGTGATCTGAGAGTCCTCGCCGTCTTCTTCCTCTGTTACGGTTTCAGTTTCATTCACATCCATCACTTCTTCTGGAGCTGGCGAGGCCTCGGCAACGGCCTCTTTTGTGATTTCCTTGTCACCGGAAGACACCTCCACCTCCTTGGCAGCTGGCTCTGGTTCAGCACCGGCTCGTGACTCGGGCTCTGGCTCCGACTCTGCCTTCTCCTCATCGTCGACCAGTTCTACCGCCTCTGTGGAGCTCTCTTCAATGTCGGTCTTCCCTCTGGTCGGACTTGATGCGCTGGCAAGCTTTGTTGTGGGCTCTGCCACGCCCTCCGGCAAGACGACATCGACTTCAGTCATTTGTTGACTGTTCTCTGGTGTGTGGAATGTGTGCCTGAGTCTCGGGGTGTATCTTGGCGCTGAATCTTTTGCTTCTGCAAGGAAATTAAAACAATTCGATTTAGTACGGGAATAAACTCCTGTAGTTGAGATCGGCAGAAATCGGAGGAAATATTTGCAATAACTTTTAAACGCTTCTTCTTGAGACGAACCGGAAAAATTGGCACATGAAAGAAAACTAAGGTATCGGAGGCAGCGAAAGAGCAGCACAAAACGGGCGGCACAAAGAGTAAAAATACAACAACAACAAAAAGAGCCAAGACTGCAGAAAGAGAGGAAGCAGCGGAAGAGGAAGAGAGGAGAAGGCGAGAGAGATAGAGAGAATAACCATCACCGAAAAAATTGAAAATCTAGGTGAATTAAAACCCATTCCAAGTTAGGGAAAGAGATGGCTATGTGTGTGCGTGGAGGGGGCGCGGGGATTGGGGGAGACACGGAGTCGAGGATGGATAGTATGGTATGGTTTGGTAGCCGATGGCAAAGTGGAAGGGAGAGGGAAAGGTAAGGGGAGTTCAAAGAATGGATTGATACAAAATGGCTGCCATATTGGATTAAAACTAAAATACAATTTAATATGTAATGAATGCATGTAAATTACATAAAAAACGTTATATGCAGCGGAGTATTTACATAAATGGTTGCACATATCTATGTATAGATATATTATGTGGCATGTCATGCACATATTTACTTATATACAAGTACATATTTATATACACATGTGTATGTATGTATGAATGTACATACAAACGAACAGTTACCGAGCAGAACCAACAAAACGATTGACATACATACAGACAGACACACAAACACACACACACATACACCAACAAACGAGCGCACAAACATACGGACATACATATGTACAATCTATATATACAACCGTCAGTATGTATGTACGTCGGTATATATGTTTGCATGGATGTGTGTACGTATGTTTCAGTGGAGATACATACGGACACGCAGACACTGTGATGATGACGGGACAGGGGGAGGGAGGGCTGGGCTGGCTGGTGGAGGTACGTATGGTGAGGGACGGACGGGGCGGAGAGGGGATGGCCGGGTGAGACGATGATGACGACGTTTGTGGTGTTGGTTGTTGGTTGGCTTGGCGGCGTGGTGGAGTACTTTGGTACAGGAGCGTGTTTTTGCGCTAGTGTGTGGCTACATATATATATATATATGTTGTGTGTGTGTTTGGTTGTGTGTGCGGACTTCTATGATGGTGTTTGTATGTTATATATACATACATATATATACATTTTTAGTGAACAAAAACTACGTTGCAAAGAGAACCATTCGATTTTTGGGCAAAGTTAATTTTTGCACTGCAACAACAACATTTTGCAGCTGCTGCATCTTGTTGTGACGGTGCGGTAGTAGCGTCGCCCACGCCAAGTAGCCGAACTTACATTTACATTGCATTTCACTGTTGGCAGGTTGCTTTTGTCCTTGCTACTCCCTTAATATGCAACAACTTTAAAAAATGATCGCTGTGGCAAGCTTATTTCCAAACACAACACAAATTCTTTTCGTGGGGGTGAAGAAAAAAAATGGAAAGAACGCCGAGGCAAAGCGCGACACAAAACGACAAACAAGGCAAACTGGAAATGTGTGAGGCGGAAAAAGCAAAAACAGAGTTGCATAGAACAGCCGGGCGCGCACAGGGTTGCAACCGTTGCTGGGACGATCTATCGGAAATCGATTACGACGAATTTCGAAAAATTTAACAAGTGCCATTCAGTTTTCATTAATTAATTTGTATTTTAATGCCGTTCCCCTGCCGTTAGGTCTGTACCTGTGTACCCCAGCTGATGACATAAACATCTTTGGCGGGTTGGATGCCGGCCGAGAGCACTGAATGGTGAGAGCACACAAGCAGACTGTTTTGCGCTCTAAAATAGCGAATGGGAGTGTGAAGCGCATGGCAATAGGTGTGAGTGTATTGGTGGGCCATGTGAATGGACAGTACGTCGGGAGGGAAAACAAATTTGACAATTGTACGCGCGCCACGAACGAAATGAACAAAACAAAACTGAAACGGCATTGCCTTGTCGCAACCCGGTGTGGTTGATAGATTTATACGTGTTGTGTCTCCTTTCTGCATGTGCAGATATTTGAAATTAGCCCGCGCGAAACCAACGATGATGATGATGATGGGGAAAATAGTTACAGCTCCAAGACGGAAATACTCCCCCCGCACAGCACTCACACATACAAGCATATACACATACACCTATACTAATGCATAGCGTCTTAAACTCAATCACGATACTTTTTGCTGGCGCTGCTGATGCTTCTTCTTCTCCAACTTATTTCAGATTACGTTGCCTCTCTTTCGCTCCCATGCGTACATATATATATATATATATATATATAAATATATATATCTGCGTATGTACATTGTACACAGCTAAACATACATACGTATATACATATGTACATGCATAGTAGGGGTGTATGTGTGCGATTTGGTCTATATGCAAGTAGAAAATTTGAAAGTAACCCGCGACCCACCCCCGTGATCGGCAACTGGTAGGATGGTGACTGACTGACTGACTGAATGTTTGTATGTAGTGTAGTCCCCCCCCTCTCTATTACTCTCTCTCTGCTGGGTTCATTAAAGACTCAAACTATCCGCTATAATGGCCCGGTAACAAGCATTTTATGTTATACATACACGTGACCTTTTCTTGCTCCTGACTCTTGCCTGTCTAATAAAATATACAATCTGCATTCATGGGATATTTAGCTAATAGCAAGTCATCTTTTTAACAGACCCGGAAGGATCAATCAATTGATGACACTTGCAGTTTAATTGCAGATGAAAGAATTTAGATGCAGATTGTTTATCCTATGAAACTTCACACATTTTTGGTCAAGATTCTTGCTAGACACTCACCTAATCAACCTCTATGGACCGGGCTGGAACTGAACAGTAACTGGAAGCTCGAATTGGAAAACTGAGAGTTGGAGCTTAATCCTCTCTGCCCTCGTTGTCCTCTTCGTCCTCGTTGAATGACAATTTGCTGCTGCTGCTGGTGGCCTTGGATTTCTTGCTTCCCTTATCCGATTTCTTGCTCTTCTTGGGCTTGGTTTTCTCAGCCTCCTCCTCGAGGTTGGCTTGCTTTACGCGCTGCTTGAAGACAATGGGCTGGGACAAGTCCGCACGCTTCTCAGCCAACTCTAGAATTTAAAGTGGGAGGAAGGAATGATTGGGTTAAAGGTTGATTAGAAAAATGCTCAGATATCGGTTTAAATTGCAATTGAAATATGCCAATGATGGGGAATAAGAACTCTGCCACCTAACAACCCATGCCCGACCGCCCCCTGCTCTGCACAGACACAAGATATTTCTCTCAGCCATGCACACTCTTCCCCCCCTGTGCTCCACCATCGGATTCGCCAACCCGAACGACAAAACGGACAACTACGCTCCCCGTACAGCTAGTACAGCCCAGATACATCCTCCACCACCACCTCCACGTCCACGTCGTTGTCGTCGTCAAGCCACTTGCCGTACTCTTTGCTCGCTTGTTTCGTTCATCATTGTCTCTCCACTTTGGCTGCTTCCTTCGTTCGTTCTTTCACACGTTTTCACCCGATTTTCTGCGCTACAGTGTGCAAGTGAAGAGCCGAGACGGGGACGGGTGCGGGTACGGCACTGCCGAGCGACTGTGGCGGGCAACAAAGCGACAAGCAGCGAGCGGCAGGCAGGCAGCTGTTGTTGGGCCGCTGTTATTTGTTAACTTCTTTGCCGGCTGCTTTATCGGGCGCTCCACTTTGACTATGATTTTCATCACATGCTTTGCTTTGGTGGAGCCAGCCGTATGTATGCCTTGGCCATTGTCTAAGTATTCCGTGTCCGTGTGGGCGTTTGTGTAACTGTGTAAGTGGATGTGTCTGTCTGTCTGTGTGTGTGTTAGTTCGAGGGTGCTCCGCTGGCCACTAATTGCAAAAGCGAATCTCCGCCAGGAATGGGGTCGGGTGCTGTCACGGCAACCAAGACGGCAGGGCAATCCAGGTGGGCGGGCTACTCCATCTCCTGGCGGACAGGCGGGCGTGGCAAGTAGCAAGCTACCAACCAGAAACATTTTCGAGGTTAGGATCGATGAAGCTATCACCAAAAATCGAATTTTCCATTGCCAAAATATTCAGCACAGGTCGTCGAATGCCACGGAAAACCGTTTTCTTTTTCTCTGTCAAGTAACTCACGCACCAGAACAAATTCAAAAATGTGGAACGGGCGCCAATTCTGCGATTTTTTTTCGATTTTCGCAGTTGCGATTTGGATCGTCTCTATTTTGTTTATATTTTATTTAAATTTTCAGTTTCAGTTGCAAAACTGCAAAGACACACACCAACACGCGCGCACGTAGCATGTACATATGTACATACCGCTATACTATATGTATATACTATAGAGCATAGGGCAGAAAGAAGCGTGGAACGACCGCCGCTCAACGGAACTGAAAAAACACTGCCACAGACAAACTACATCCTACCTACGCACACACCGACGCCACACCATTGCAGCTGTCGCGTACACATATATGCCGGATGGTACGAGAGTGTGTGTGTGTATGCTTACCTTGGGCGGCTAATCGTTTCTCCTCGAGCGCCTCCGCTGCGGAGAGATCTCCGGCCTGAAGTACCACCACCTGGGGCTGTTCGTCCTCCCTTTCCGGCCGTTCCTCGCCAGAGTCAGTGTCCTCTGGGTCCTCGTCTTCGAGTCGCTGGCGCTATTCCAAAAGAGACACACAGAGCAGGCGGCACGTTAGGTCATGATAGCGGCGGCAGCGACTTGGATTCTTACCTTTGTGTCGACGGAAGGGCCCTCTTTGTAGCCGATTTGTGCCTTCAGTTTGGCCAAAAAACTGGGTTCCTGCGGCTTGACGTAGGTTATATTATTCCGCTTGGACATAGCAACTTCATGGGGACCTATTTCACACAAAATTTCTTACGGGTTTCTATTTTGATTTTGATTTTGCGAGGGGGAGGAGGAGTCGAGTTTGGACCAGCTGACTGCTGACAGCGGTGTTGTAAAACGCATGTTAAGAGGAACTGCTCACCTGTGCAGGGTGCGTATTTCATTTACGTATCTTCTATTTATTGTTGTATTTAGCTATATACACTAACATTTGTATTTTTAATGTACTTTTATGTTATATTTTGTGCATATTCTGTATGGTTTTAGTGACTGGTATCGATAGACAACAGCTGTGATAGAGATGAGCATTTACTATCGCTAGTGCTAGGTGACAGCTGAGTCGCAACCGTTGCCTGTGTAAATGAATGTGTGGGAAATGTTTGTAAATGTAGTTTTACATAAAAGCTGTGTAAAATACATCTTATACTTTCACTAATGTGTAATTCTGTTGCTCAGTGCAATTGGCAACCAACATGTATATTCATTAAAAAACTGATATACACAGACGCTGAAGAACAAAAATATGAAAACAACTGATTGCAGTGTGGTAAAAGGCATGTTGTGGAAACCAACACATCGATAGACAGCAGCTGTGGTAGCTCTCGGTGGCGCTAGTGCTAAAATGACAACCGAGTGGGCAGTCCCGTCAAGCCGTTGCACTTTCAATTTGAAAAAGCAAATCATCATATAATCAAGAAATGCTCAATCTGATGGTACAGCCAGGGACCAGCAATCAATTGGCAGATTCCCGCAGCCTCGGCCCCCACTATCACCCACTCTGCTCTGCTGCAAATGCCGCAGAACTTGCAAATTTTCCACTTCACCTGCAATTGGATGGCCCGGGAAACAAAATTTGATCAAAACTGACAGCAGAACAATACACAGCGGCATTCATCAACGTCAGTGGCTTCCATTTGCCGTCTATGCCCGTTCTCGTATGCAGAACATTCCTCCGCCCCACACCCCACACCCCTTACTCGAACGAACGAACATAATAAATCATCTGCAAATTGATTTCAAAACTTCGACAGCTAACGAAAAACTGCAAAAAAAACAAAAAAGTGAACGGGGGAAATGAAATCTGCACCATAACTGGCGAAATTTTATGAGCTGCAGCATGGCAGCTGCCGTCTGCCCTGCAACTGTTTGGCCACCCCTCCCCAGGGGGTTTTTGTCAGGTCCCTAAACTAATATCAAATTGATAGCTTTTAAATTTGATTTCGCGTCTTATCACCGAAACTCGCTTAAGCGGGGAGCAGGCAGCGAGTTGTGGAAAACAAATGGAGGCAACCCACATGCCAGACTCTCCCCCCGTCATGCATTAAAAATGAGGCAGGCAAAGCAACCCAATTGATGCTGCTGCAATGTGCAACGTGGCGGGCGCTTGTTGTGCTTTTTGGTTTCTACTCCACTTCTGGCCTTGACGCAGCACCTGGTGGCAGGTGCAGGCCATCCATTGATTTAGCCATTCCTTTGGCTCAGTGTAGGCTTCAGTCAGGCCCCAACTAATATCGAGCACTCTTGAGCTGCCTCTGGCTCTGCCTTCGCCTCAGGAAAATTGTTATCACTGACTGCATCCGGAAGCGGCAGCCGAAGCTCCTCGTTTGTGCTGCATGCAACTCGGCTATTTGCCGTGGGTTCAGCATTTCAGTGTTCTCTGTTCTCTGTTCTCTGTTCTCGTTTCAGATGCTCGTCGGCATTTGGCGCGTGCAGTTGACTCGCCACTCGGAACACACTCGCTCCAGAAAGGGGGCAACTATTTATCGCAGTCCGAAATTCCGTAGATAGAAAACGCGTAGCCGGGGATTCATGTGAGTGTCGCACTTGCGCAGTCCAACAGAACCGCAAGCAACTGGGCAAACGCTGACCGATAAGAAACCGAAGAACTTCCGCTCCGCTCCACGTTCGCGCTTTATCGAACGAACTTCTGGTGCTTCCTTTCTTCACGTCTCAACCATGGCCATGTGGTGGCTGCCGTGGCTGTTCCTCCTGCTGGCCGAGGCGGAGGCTGTCTACTGTCCGACGGGCTGCAACTGCTACGAGCGCACCGTCCGCTGCATTCGCGCCAAGCTCACGGCCACACCGCAGGTGCCCTACGACACACAAGTTCTGTGAGTATTCCTTCTTCATTTTGGGGTTTGTGGTGCGGCTTGGGTTCCTCCATGCATAAATCATTCTGGCTGCTGGCTGCTGGCTGCTGGCTGTTGGCAAAATCCATAAATTAGTTTTTAATGGCAAAGAAGGCGGTGGCGTTAATTTGATGCCCCCATCTGTAGCCCAGCCTTATCTCTCTTCGTGTATCAGCCGTGCTCCCCCTGCTGCTCCGTAGTGCCTGCCTTCGTGTTGACTCAATTAAACGGATGTCTAACCAGAGACAGAGAGAGAGCAAGAGCTCTGGGATTCTGTCTGCTGGCAGCTGGATGCTCTGGGATTTGTATATTTATCGCACGCCATGCCCATGCCCGTGCCCGTGCCCGTGCCCCGCCAGACACACAAAGCGATTGGGAGGCGACTCGCAATATTTGCATGCACGCGGAATACTTCTGACGTTGCATTTATTTTCCCGAAATGTCAGCAGCTTTCGCATGAATTTCGGCAGCACCCTGAATGCGAACGGAGCGGATAACTTGGCAAATGTTTGCGGAGCATATGCATATTTATATAGGCCGCGGCATGCCTGCTCCTGCTGCAGCAAGCAGCCACCGTGCAGCTGCCACAGACAATGCCGCCGGCAAGTTGTCAGACGACAGACAGCAGCTCTAGCGGTGGAGTTGGAATTTTCTACTGGTATTTATGGTGGGGGAATTCAATTTCCATTGGGTTGAGTTGTTGAGAAGGATGCGGCGGCGGATGTACACGGATAAACTGACAGATATTCCGACATTCTGTCAGGTAGATAATGGCTCCACCCCAGATGCAGTTGCAGACAAGTTAAGCTAAGCGTTGAATGATCGATCCCTGGGATGTGCAGATGGATGTACTTCCCACACGACACAAGTTTCATCAACTAAAAGGAATGCGCTGTTTATCCATCACTGATCCTTCTGTGCCATTTGTTGGCTCACCGCACAAACAATTTCTCAAAGCACTGAAACCCCGAGTAGGAGTAGCAGTACTTTTTGGCAGTCTTTAAATTAATCTTCATTTTAAATAAGGTGATGGCTGCATAATTTATCATTGCCCCGAAAGAGAGAGAGAGAGAGAGAGCAGCACACACACAACAATAGAGAAAAAATGCCAGAGAGTGGGGTTGTGGGGTGTGGAATGCAGTCAACAACTTTTCCATTTTGATTCGCATTTCATTTATTCCGTAGCCGACCCGTTGCACACTTTTAATTAATTTGTTTCATTTATAACAAGTCGGGGCAGGGGCAGTGGCAGGGGCACTACCACAGTGCATGTGTCTAAAAAGTTTTCCCTGGTTGTTCCTTCAGCTTGCTTTTGCCTGCTCATATTTTGCCTTTTGTTGGGCCACATGCCCACATGCACACATGTTTTTATCCATTTGTATGCCATATTTTTGTTCCAAATGTTCACCCGGAATGCCTTCTAGAATAAAAATAAAAATGTGTATCAGTGCCAGTGCCAGTCTCCATCTTCAGCTCTTCCGTTTCTTCAGCGACACAGACATGACATTGTGTGTGGCTCGGCTCCCTCCCTGCTCTTTCCTCTCTGCTGCGCATGCAAAATGTTTTTGCCTTCATTTTGTTAATGGCCAAAATGTTGTTTACAATTTGCGTTTGCCAAAAGATGCTTTCGGGGGAGCTCGGGATAAATGTCCGACACAAATGCAAAGTGAAAAATGCCGAGCTCTACGACTGGGTAGGCACTCGAGTAAACAAACCCCGAATAATGATCTACAATGTGGCTGGAACTTGGGAGATCTTTGGGATCTTTGTAGAAAGCATTGAAAGCTGTCAAATGGTTGCTACTTTTGGGTTACATTTTCTGATAGTTATGCTCTACTTTTGGTGTTTTATTTCGTTTTCTCTCTTCAGTGAAAATGTCCATTATATTCCCCTGCACTTCATTGAAAGATTCCACCTCTCAGGATTCAGGCTTCAGGCTTCAGGCTCCATCTGTGCGCCTAAGCCACATCCTTCACTTCCTTGAAATTGTCCATCCATCAAGCATAAAGTCCTTTCCTCTCCACTCCACTATTCTGCATTGAAAGCGGAACTTGGCTCGGGGCTCGGGGCATTCAACAAGAGGAATTGCAACTCACTCTGGCTGCACCCAAGGATGCCCAAAAGCCTTTCTCCCTCTCTTACTTTCGCGCCTCACATTTTGGCCTTCCGTTCCGCGTGTGCCTTTTGAACTTGCAACTAAATGGAAGTCCGATCCGGCTCTTGTAGCATACGCGAACGGCGAGTGGCAAGTGGCGGCCGGGCAAACTTGCATCATTCATCTTGCCACGCCCCCACACATGGCACTTGGCAGTGCGCGGGGGGTAGCCTGCCTTTTTATCTCGCTTCTCGTTCTGGAGCAGCTAAATAAATGCACTTGATTTCATTTGATGATGATGCATTTTCCCGCTGACCTACCCAAAAGCCGCACATTTCTTGCCTCCTCCGTGCTCGCTCCCCTCTGCCATCTTTGCATAGAAGAGCCGCAGCAGCACATAAAATACAGATGGAGCCCGGGACCGAGCCTGACCAAGTCTACTACGGGTCTACACTGAGCGAAATTCGGTTTGTTTTATGGGCTACTTACCATACTTAACATCAACTTTAAACTGGGAATATGTTCAATGAAATAATTACTCAGTGAAGTAAATTGAATTCATTTTTCTTTTTTTTTTTTTTAATTTTTGCAACATTCTCTCAGCTTTTTTGTTGCCAGTGTGGCCTCTGGGGAGGCTCGCCTGCAATCTAATAACTTCGGGCATTATGCACATATGAAATATATCTCATAATGTCTGCACTCCCCTCTGCACAGCCTGTGTGTGTGTGCTCGCCTCACGTTTCATGTCTGGCATATTAAAAAGTTTGATTAGTGTCCAGTTCGTTGGCTCTCTCTTGCCACGCCCACACACACACACACACACACACACGCAGCAGCTATGTGTGTAAATATGTGTGCATGATGCATGTTCGTACATGTGTTTTTCTGTCTAATATTTTTGCTTGCATTTTTCTAGTTTAGCGAAACAGAAATTATTTGCGAAAACTATTTTGTTGCCTCAAAAACTTTGTTTCTCTCTGCTGGCTGTTTTCTTTCTCTTCTTATTGCTCTCTCTCTCTCTCTCTTTCTCTTTCTCTCTCTGCGAATTTCTCATTTCGTTGTTGGTGCATTTGTGCGTGAGTCGTCGGTTGGAGGTTCTCCTCCTGCCAGTTCCATTCCCTCTGCTGTTATTAAATATGCATAAATTTCGTTTTTGCACACAGCATTTGTTCGTTGTTGTTTCTAGCCGTGTTCTTGTTGCTGGCATTTTGCATTTACATTTGCTGTTTATTTGTTGCTGGAAATATTGAAATTGTTACCAATGCATGTGTCCTGGCTGGGTTCTGGTTGCTGCATTTCCTGCGGGACTCGTAGTGAAATGATATCCAGGGATTTCCGTTCAGGTGTGGGTGGGTTGCAGCTGGGAATAATTACAGCCACAGGAGGAGCAGCTGTGTCGTGTCTGTGGCTGTGTGGCTCTGTCTCTGTCTCTGCCTCTGTCTCTGGCTGTGAAAGATTTTCCAACTTCCTTCCCGTTGGCTGCAGGAAACTGTGCTCAAAATTGCCCCAAAGATTGCCTAATTTGTGCGAAATATTTGATTTGTTTGAATAACTTGCTGCCTTGCATGGGAATTTAATTAGATTTAGCTTTAATTGCTGCATCAAATGTGCATAATTAATGGCAAAACACTCGAATAATATCCACTGATGACTTTATTTACTTGAGAGGAAGTTCTGCTGCTGCTCCTACTGCTGTTTGATCTCCTCTCTCTCTCCCTCTGCCATCAATCACTCTGGGCTCTGCAGTCACACAATAAATCCCTTAAATGCATTTTGCCAATTCAATTACCAATCAATCAAAGAGCATTCAAACTTCGTCCTCTTGCAGTCAGTCAGCTCAAGCTCAAGCTCCTGTGTCTGTGTCTGTGTTTACTCCACACTCTCCTGCACTTCTCCACTCTCCACTCTCCACTCTCTCCTGTTCCATTTGCAATACAATATCATTGTTGGTAAGCTTTTTACAGGGTTCTGTGCTGTGTTTTGGTTTCGTTTTTGTGGGGTTTGGGCTCTGCAGTCTGACTTTTCGTTTGTTAAATATTTGCAAAAAGCCAACAGCAGCAGCAACAGCAGCAACAGCAGCACTAAAAACAAAATGAATTCGATTTTGTTGTGCAGAGAATGTTCCACTCAATCGGTAATATGATTTGTAATTATGCAAACGAAGCGGTGCCTACACACTGCAAAGAGCAGAGCTAAATGAGCAAAAGTTTCGCCGCATCAAAGGGAAAGGTTTCCCCGAATGGCACGTGGCTGTGGGGGGCAGGGGACTGGGACTGTGGATTGGGGCAAAGTTTTTGCCAATCAAAGCGTATGCATTTTTAATTCACTGCCAAATGCAGATGGAACGAAGAGGGAGAGAGAGAGAGTTGCAAGAGGATCCCATCGAATGTGATTCTGTCAAGAGGCTGCCTGTCCGTTCGCCTGCCTGTCCGTCTGTCTGTCCGCCTGTTCTGCTCATTCGTTCGCTTCACTTTGACATAGAAAAATCTTCTATTGATTTCGCCTTGCCACATGCAGCATGCGGCATGCGGCAATCGTATCAGCAATCGCTCCTTTGGCTTCACTTCTTCTCTTTTAAACCCGTGTCACTCCTCCCACTGCAATTTGCATTTAAAGTTTCCTTTTTGTTCCGCCCCTACCCACCGCTCCAACAATTTCTCTATTCCTGCCAATTCCTTTGCTTTAATGCCAGAAACTGCCACTTGCTTCCCTTGCCATCGGCCATCGGGCATCGGGCATCGGACACGCCCCTGTCCACGCCTCTGGCCAACGCCCACACGCTTTGTCATTTCGCATGCTCGTTAGTGCAGAGCAAAGAATGCAAAGTAGCCAAGGAGCCCAGAGACACGACAAGGGGGAGATAACAGCAACATGCAACACCAGCAGCAGCAGCAGCACACACGGAGACACACACAGAGAGAAACACAAACACATGCTACAATTTATAAGCAAAGTTATTTTGCCCCAGCCAAAGGAGAAAAATAACACGAGAGAGAGAGTCAAGGGGCAGTGGCAGTGGCAGTGGCAGTAGCTGTTGCCTTGATAGCCAACCAGCAACATGTCAAAGTGGAGCAATCGGCATGTGCAACGGACACGGAGCAGAACGGACATAGACACGGACAGAGACACGGACGCGGACACGGACACGGACGCTAACTTGGACTTGGACAGAGGCAACTGTCGGTCAAGCATAAGAAACCAGAAGCAGAAACAGTCCATAAGTATGCTATGGCAACAGAGAAAAATGTAGAAAAACAGAGGCAGAGAGAGAGACCGAACTACGACCAAGGGAACACGCTACACGTGCAGCAAGCGGCGGAGTCTCTTTGCCCATAGCAAACCGCTTCTCATAGACATTATGCCCCACGCAGCACTACAGATTTACCCTTTGCACGAGGAGCAAGGTGCGGCCCAAAAGCAAGCGAATAAAAAACATAAAAAAAGGAAACAGAAAGCAAAAGCAAAGCAAAGCCAAGTGCTGGCATGCAACCTGCGAAAAATGCTGCTGCTGCTGCTGCTGCTGCTCGGCACCCGGCAGGTAAAAGTCAACAACAGAAAACAGACCAGTGGCAGTGGCAGCAGTAAAAAATGTAAGAAAAAGATGCTACTGCCACAGCGGCTGACTGCTCCATGAGGCGGCAAACTAAGTCTTGCCAGGGGCCAAGTGGCAGGCAGAGAGCACGTAGCCAGGCGGCGGACAGATGCATAGCCGTAATAATGTTCATGTAAATGTTGGCAAGTGGCACGGGGCAGGAGGCAGGAGGCAAGTTGATGCTGCTAAAGATATTATTTACTTGCAGGCATCGACATGGTGTATGTATATCTGGGAGTCTTCACTCCCAGAAGGCATCAATTACTTAACCTTAAAAGCTCAAAAATAATCTTTAAAAATTCTGTATCAAAATTCTATTCAATAGTAGACGCTAGTACTTTGGTTTATCCCTAAGCATCCTGCCCGAATAAACACCACAAACACAATATAAAAATCTTCAATATCCACTGGGCTGTGGCTGTGGCTGTGGCTGGGATTGGTGCATAAAATTCGCCTTTTATCCGCATATTAAACCATTTCCACTTGAATGGAAAACTGATTTCATTGCGTTTTTATGCTTGTACTGCCCCACACCCCCCAACCCACACATGCACACCCACATGGCCTGTGTATGTGTGTGTGTGTGTTTCCCTTTTTGGCTCTTCAAATATAAAATAATCGCAGTGGCAGCAGCCAAACAGAAGCGAATGGTGGGGTAGGGCAGGACAGCAGGGTGGGGAAAGGGGAAAGGGGAATGCAACTCCTTTCCTCTCTCTCTCCTGACTGACATATAAATCTGCTGTATAATTGAATTTCACACGTTGCCAAAATATTGCCGAAAAAAATACTCGTAAAACCCCAAAAAAAGAATACGTAAAGCGAGGCGGAGCGAACGAAAGTTTAAATAAAATTTATTTCAACAAAAATACACACGTGCAACGGAGAGGGGGGAGTAGTGTGTGTGTGTGTGTGTGTGTGTGCTGCCTGAAAATGTGTGAATTATAACTGAAGTAGTGGGGCAAGGGCAGGGGCAGAGGCAGAGGCAAAGGCACTTCCCCAGGGCTCTCCCTTTCTCTGGCAGCCACTTTCAACCATCAAGGTGTTGGCCGAACTGCAACTACAGCAGCAGCAGCAGCAGCAGCTTAAGCTGCATGCCACAGCAGTAGTCATCAGGGAGTAGCAGAAGGGGCAGCAGGCAGCAGGCAGCAGGGGGGTGAGGGAACATAAAATCCTGAGGAGAATGCAGATGGGAATGAAAAGTCCTGAGGAGATTGCAGATGGGAATTGAAGGTTCTACAGCAGTGTGTGTGTGTGTGTGTGTGTGTGTGCTGCATGTTGCACGTATGTGTGTGTGTGGCAAGTGCTCTTGTGAGACATTTACACCTGTAGAAATTTAGATGAGGCATGAGGCAAGCAGAGAGGCAGTCTGAGCAAAACAGGGCTAAGAGCTGTGGCAACATTCGAGCTGAAGGGGAAGAGCTGGAGGATGCAGGAGGAGCAGTCAGAGCTGCAGCTAAGAAATGCTAAAAGGCACTGGCAGTGGAAGTGGAACGGAGAAGGAGAAGGAGAATCATTAGCAGGATGAACAGGAGCACCAAGCAGAGAGGCAGCAGAGGGTGGACCCCTCAGCACAACACAACACAACAGAGAGCACATTAACAGCCCAAGAAAACAGCAGAGTGACCCTCGAGCAGAAGTCCTCCAGGTGTACAGGCAAAAGCCGAGAATAACAGAGCAGAATCCCTCTATGGAGAGGGAGAACTGTGGACCATGGACAACCCAAGAAGAGTACCACGAACTCAACCAATAAACCAACAAAAGACACTCGAAGACTGGCAGGAGGTCAGGGCGCTCGGGTGACCAGCAATTTGGGCAAAAGCCTTTCGAAATTTGTTGCTTGGGAATTTTGGTGCCTTATCTGCAGCTGGTTTTTTGTCTGGTTTCGGGTTGTTCGTTTCTTCCTCCGGTTCGACTTTTCTTCAGGCTTTTTCCTCGATTGTTGGTGCCGCTCCAGCTGCTGCTCCTCCTGTTCTTTGGGAGTTCTTCTTTTTCGAGTTTTTTGTTCAGTGGCAAGCCAAAAGTATGCAGCACAAGTTTAGATACCCCGCCACTCCCCCTCTCGCACTCTCCTACCCACTGACATTCTCTCGGAAGTGAATTTTCCGCACGTGGCCTAACTTTTGCCTGCTGCCTGCTGCCTGCTCCTTTCTGGCGTGGCGTGTCATGCAGTCAGCAATCTTTATCCAACCCCAAAGCACACTCCCCCTGCACACTTTTTGAGTGGAGCGCCTTTCGTTCTTTTCTCTCTTGCGGGCGGGCAAAGCATTTTGGCTCCGGCTCGAGGATTGCATTTAACGCAGAAACAGGAAGGAAGGAAATGCGATGTCGACGCTAAAACTGGGTTAGCTTACATAACGACAACATTAACGACAACGTTTTCCTGTCATCCAAGCAAGAGGGTGGCCAGTGCATTGGTGGACTGAAGCAGAATGAAGCCTTCACGCTTCACGCTTCACGCTTCGTCGCTTATTGGACATAATTACGGAATACGGAATATAACCATTCTGCGGTGTGGCAGGGACTACCCCACTGACTCCCCCCCTGCCGGGCCACTTGTGCGTAACCGCAGCGACAGATAACTGCAACAAAAGCAAAGTCCGTGGCGAGGGAGACAGCAGCTAGCCCTGAGGCGAGGCCACATATCAATTCCGTGTGAGCGGACATCGTGCAACTTCTTGTCGTTGCTGCTGCAACCCGGAGTTGCCTTTATCGTTTACACTTGGCCAAAGCCGCACACTCTCCACTCTCCACTCTCCACGCCTCTCCTTTTATTTTAAAAAGTTTTAGAGTCGGATTTGCCAGCGGATTGAGGCGGAAACTTTTGCCTTTTGTCACTTTTGGAAACAATTTTAATTGCTTTCAAGTTTACTTTGGGACTTGCGCCTTGTGCCCCCCCCCCAAAGGCAAGCATTCAATTCTGTTGATCTGCTGCTGCATGCAGCTCTCCTTTGTTGTTCTATTCGAATGAATGTGGAAAATGGGGAATGGGGAATGGGGAATGGGAGGAGGCTAAACAAAGCGTTTTATGCATGCACACTCCAAGCCAATTACGCAAAGTGCTTCAAGTATTTCAAATAGGAGACGGGAGCAGCAGCAGCCCGAAACTGGACACAATTACATTAACAGTTTAGCACACATAAAAACAGAGAGGGATGCACAGTCGGAGCTGGCAATGAGTGTGCAAGGATTGAGGGCAAAGCAAACAGAATCAAATTAAATCAAAGGCTCGAAAACTAAGCTCTGGAAAAGGAATGTTGCTGCCTGCCTGCCTGCCTGTACCCTGCTCCCAGCTGCAGTTACCAACTGTAACTAACAGGCATCCAGCACCCCATAGCCGCTGCCACTCTTTACAGCTGTCAGACTGACTGACTGACTGACTGACAGCTGAACTGAACACAGAGACGGAGACGGAGACAGAGACAGAGACACAAATAAACAATGTCAAGAGTTAAAAGCCAGGCTTTTGTTTAATAATAATAAAATAAGAAATAACAAAAGAGAACAACAAGCTGACAGCAGAGTGCTGCTCGACCATAGGAATACCCTCGGACATGGAGAAATGTAAATTGCAGCTGCTGAAAGTGTAAGAATTTCTATTTGTATGATGATTTACTGCGTGAAGATGAATGCTGCACACAATCAAGCAGTGATCAAGCAGTGATCAAGCAGTGATCAAGCAGTGATCAAGCAGTGATCAAGCAGTGATCAATGTTGCAATGTTGCTCCAGAGTGCACTTTTCTCTAGTTTGTACTCTAAACGTACATTTCTTTTGTATTTATTACCCGTGAGGACTTTATTACGTGAAGTTTGCTGCTAAAGTAATGGGAGCTGCACCCAAAATGGACCCAAGATGATGCACATTAAACATATTTCTATGCCTTCCTTCTTTAATGTTACATGCTTTTCCCTGCACCCAATATGCCCCGCGAACATGCCTCGCAGAACCAAGACAAAGGGCAGGTGGATTCCCGCAGTGCAAGGGGGGAGGAGATCTGGCTGGTGGTATAGGCTGAAGGATTACATTACCAAGTGTTTCCCACACACACACACAGACACACACACAGACACACAGCAAGGGCAAGCGAGAGACAAAGACAATTGTCATGAGTCCTTCGGACTATCGTCAGCGGGGAAGGGGGTCACCTGGGCAACCTCAGCCAACAGAAGGATACATGGGGATGCCCATTCAGCTGCAAGGATGCGCTTCACCATTGCTGGGGCACCTTTATCCATTCGTTGTTGCCACTTTTTGCTGCAGCTTCCCTTTTGCTGCGTGTTTGTAAGCCGTGTTATTACAATAATGTCTGCTGGTGTACATACACGCACACATGTGTGTGTGTGTGTGGCTTCCGTTTGTGTGTCATGTGCGGCAGGGGGCTCAAAGTTAAATCATGTTTTTATTGTCACATTTGCCATAAAGGGAGCCCAGGGACCTGAACCAGAGCCAGCCAGCAGCCAGCAGACCGTAAAAGGATTTGGGGCAGGGCAGAGGCGTCATAAGATGCTGCCTAAGCTGCAGGCACACCTGAGAGGAACACACACACACACACAGAGAGAGAGAGCGGGCAGCAGCTACACACGTAAGCCAGACAAATCATAATCAGAGCCAACAAACCAGGCCACGAAGAGGCACAAGCCAAGAGGCAGGAGGCAAAAGGCAATCCCCCAATGCTCCGACAAAAGGAACAATTTCACCTTAACAAGAAGGCATGGCCAAGAGCCAGAAGGGGGAGTGTGCGATTCCCACCCAACTGATAAGGCTGTGGCGGCAGCCTCACGTTTATGGGCTTGTTTATGTTGCATACTTGATGGCGCGGGGGGGTCAAGGGGGTCGAGTGCTGGCAGGCGAGTGCTGGTGTAGAGCGCGCGCAAAAGAAAATAAAGAAAAAGCTCTAATGAAAATGCAATGAACTAGAAAATATAAACTGACTCAGTGGATGGAGAGCAAAAAGCCAACAGCTGAAAAGCGCTGAAAGCGGAACAACAGCAACTGCAAACCAATTTCAATGCAGAAAGCCAGGCAGCACTCGCATCCTGTGGCAAAAAGGAAACTATAGCAACGAGCAGGAGCATTAAAATTAAAATTATATGCCAGGCCAGAGGGGATTTACGCGCATCTACGAGAGAGAGACAGGGAGAGATATGAATGTGCTCGTTGGGATAGAACATAAATGGAACATAGAGCATGAGGGAGAAATCTTTAAGCAAACATAAACGTAAGGGAAATCAAATGAAGTCAAGGGAAATTCTCTTAATTTCTGCTTGAAGCAGACTTTAAACACAAACTTTAAACTCCACTGCAGACTGCAGACCGCAGAGCAGTTCTGTTGCTGGCCCAAACATACAATTGAAATCTCAAAGCGAATGCCACAAACATTTACTGTCAAATGTGCGCCACAAATGGGTTACTGCCACCCCCCCCCCCCCCCCCCCCCCCCCCCCCCCCCCCCCCACCCACCTCTCTAAAGTGTGTTTGTGTTCACCCCTTCACTAATTTACTTGCTGTGGTTTTTCCTTCACTAATTGTGACAACTAATTGAAATCAAATTAGTGGAAGCCACTAAACAGCTTAACGCTCGCTGAGCATCCACTAACATCTGCACTCACACAATGACAATTGTTTTGCATTCAATTTGGTTGTCCGTCTGTGGCTGGCTTTAAAATCTACCGCTCCTGGCACTCACTTTTGGCTAGCCATAAATATGCCTCCAACGGACATCAAAGCGTATACGTGATATCCACACTGGGGATCAATGCAGGAGTGGTGTGTGTGCGTGTGCGTGTGTGTGTGTGTGTGTGCAGACATGCGTGAATAGACAAACATGCAAGAGAGGCAGAGAGTGACAGAAAGCTGGGGCAAATGCCTTTGTCAATAATATGCATTAATTAAGTGCAGACATGGACACGGAGCACAGGAGACCAGCAAGGATTCGAGCAGCACACACACAGAGACAGGCAGGCAGGCAGGCAGGGAACACACAAAAGACAGTGCCACACGAACAGGTGCAGGTGCAGGTGCAGGTGCAGGGCAGTGGCCGGGACTCTTGCCATTCGCTTTGTGCAGTTCAAATTTTAATTGAAAATATCGGACAGCAATCCCACACCGTCGCATAATGCAAAAATGCAAATATCATTAACCAAAAAGAGCCATTTTCAAATAACGAACAAAACAGCAAAGAAGAAAAGAGAAGAGAACGAAAAAGAAGGAGAAGGAGTAGAGTGGAGAGACTATCAACGCATTGAAAATAAGTTTCAAGATTCAATTTCCTTTTCCGCTTGCCACACAGACACACGCACACATCAATGAGCCAGGTGTGCGTGTGTGTGTGTGTGTGGGCTTAGGGCGTGGCATGGCAAGTTATTTGTGTCTGCCCATTGGAGTTTCCGTTTGCTGCTCGACAAATAGTTGCGCCAGGCCTTATATGCCGCCTGCCACTCGCAGTGCCCCCTGCCTGCCTGCCTGCTGTCAGAACAAGGAAGAGGCTCAGCGAATATCTGCAGCTGCTAGGCTCAACGCTCACACAACATGTGTGTGTGTCTCTGACAAGTGGACCATCGTTTGTCACATGCGTCAGGATGGCACAGTGGTTGGTCTCCACTTTGCCTGCACAAATAAAACTGAGCTGTGATGGCTCTGAGAGAGAGAGAGCGAAAGAGCCCCTCTGCATGTTGATTCAAACTAGTCAGATAGTTATGCTGCCACGCCCACTCGGAGTAACTGCCTCCTTCTTCTACTGCTGCCTCTTGTGGTGGGATCATCGTTGGGTGCTTTGGGGTTGGTGCGGCGGGGGCTAATGGAGTTGGCAAAGAAGTGGGCAAAAATGTGGATCAAGCGGCGGCAGTCGCACAAAAGGATTGCTCTTCATTCTACCCGCTGCTGCTGCTCCTTGCTGCATGCCAGGGCAATGCGAACCTTTGCAAATTGTTGCTGCACCCGCATACCAGAGTCGCCATCGGTGGGCAGCACCATCAGACCTACAGCCCACAGCCCTTAGCCGCTGCCGCTCCCAAACCCACCGCAACGTGCATGTGGCTGCCACACAAGAGAGAGCGAGAGAGAGAGAGAGGGAGAGGGCGAGTGGGTCGACTAGCCTCAGGACTTGGGTCTTTCATCAGGCCAGAGATGGAGCCAGAGCCAAGACCGAAATCAGATAGCAGGACGCCAGGGAGCAGCGGCAGCGGCAGCGGCTTTGTTTATGTGGCTCCATTTGGGCGTATGCATGTCCTTCTGCCTCCTTGCTCCCCCCCCCCCCCCCTGCTCCTTGCACCCTACTTCGTGGTTCCCCTCAAGCTCTCTCTCACTCTCTCTCTCTCTCGCTCTCTCTGCTACGTGCGAGTGGTTTTTGTGTTGTTCTGGATTTTTAAGTTGTTTTCGTTGTCGTTTGGTTGTTGCTCTCTCTTGTTTTTGTGTGTGTGTGTGTGTGTGAACTGTGCTGCATCCACGTCTTTAGTTGCAATTTGAGCAGCACACCAACATACATATGCACTTAACACACACACACACACACACACACACACACAGCCACTCACATGTAGCAACGGATGAACGCTGACACCAATTAGTGTGCCTGCTGCAGCTTCCTGCTGTTGCTTTTCCTGCTCCTGCTGCTGCTGCTGCTGCTGCTAGTTAGTTAGTTTCTGAGTTTAGTTGTTTGCTCGTTGCATGTGTTTACACTAGCCACAAAACATAATTTCTGTTTCGACAACTTTCCACACTCCACTTTTTCGTTGCGTTTGGTGGCCAGAGCAACAACTAGGATGGTCCTCAACAGCCAAAGGAATGGCAGTCGGGGGACAACACTTTTAGATCCCCTTTGAGGATACATTCTGCCCCGTGGTGTGGACAATTTCGTTGGATTTTGCAAGATTATCAATGAAAGAACACGTGAAAAGAATCGACCCTGCAGTGTCTTTTTCCATCTTCCTCATTGAGAGATTAGCTACGAAGTAGCATCCGCTTGGGGTTTTCTTTTGCTGCTTCATGGCAGGAAGATCAGCCAGCTCTGTGCAGGAGAAAAAACCTGTGGCCCATAATTGTAGCAACTACAATGACAGCAGCCCCACCACATCAGCGGTGGCAGTGGCCAAAAGGCAGCAGGAGCGGGGGGAGCGCCAGCAGCCGTACAGTTTTTGGTATAATTTTCACTCTTGCAAAGAAAAGTTTTTCGCTGCCGCATTGAATTTGCAGCCAGCGACGAACGAGAGCAGCTGCAGCTGCAAACTTGCCGAGTTGATTAGAAAGTTGTTTTTTTGCTGCCACATCCTCGCAGGCTCACATCCTCCGCGTTGCTGTTGCTGTTGCTGTTGCTGCAGTTGCTAATGGCAGCTTAGAGGAGCGTGCAGCCAGAGGATGGGGGGAGAACTCAATCTGTGGCGGAGCGCGACCCTCGTTGCTGGGGTTGCTGGGGTTGCCTTCCCGCCCCTTGGTAGCTTATCGCTTCGGTGGCAGCATAAACTATGCTCGCTGGCATCAACTTTGTGTAATTAATTTTTAATATGTGTGTGCAAAATGTGTACGTAAATGTTCTTGTAGTTGATGGCTGGCTGCTGCCTGGAACCATAAATTAAATGCTTCCCATATCAAGCGGATGTGGCCTGAGGCATGGAACGGAACGGAACGGAAAGGTTTATCGAGCCGCGCCGCGGCTAAGAGGCGGATAAGCAGCGTTTAACTGGGTGCCACACGGGGGCACAGGGCACAGGGCTGCACAGATTTAAGATTGTGTTTCAGCTGGAGGGAAATAATTGGAGTGCCTTAAATATGGGATAGCCCAGAAAAGGGAAGAAAAACCCAGCAATCACTAATTGCATATGACAATTGCTGCACACACCCACACCCACACACACACACCACATAGATACAGAGAGCGAGATAGAAGAAGGAGCTTGACGAACAGCAGACACTGACAGGAGACAGCAGCAGACGCTGCAGCAATTTGCTCTGCAACCAAAAATTGATTTACCCCCAACGTGCCACTCTTTTGCCATCTGCCAGATGCCAAACGTTTTGCCATCTCCACTCCATTTCGATTCCCGTTGAAACATTCTTCCCCCCTTTGTATCGTCTCTGCAGAGATTTGCGTTTCAATCACTTTGAGGAGGTGCCAGCCAACGATTTTCGCGGCATGGGCCAACTGTCGACGCTGTTCCTCAACGAGAACGAGCTGGCCCATCTGCAGGAGGGCGCCTTCCAGGGTCTGCTGGCCCTGAGGTTCCTCTATCTGAATAATAATCGTCTAAGCCGCCTGCCCCCAGGCATCTTTCAGGGCTTGCCGCGCGTCGAGGCAATGTAAGTAGTTACAGATCTGCCAAAGATCCTCTGCCTTATCCTCTCTTACCCCTCTCTGCTCTTAGCTATCTGGAGAACAACGACATTTTCCAGCTACCCGTTGGAGTCTTTGACAATTTGCCACGGCTGAATCGCCTGTAAGTTGATGAAATGTTCGACTCTTGCGTGTGGCAGAGATTTGACTATTTTCCTGCCGCTTTCTTGCAGTTTTCTGTACAACAACAAACTCAGCCAACTGCCGGTGGAGGCTTTCAACAAACTGAACAGCCTGAAGCGTCTGCGACTGGATGGCAATGCCATTGACTGCAACTGCGGGGTGTACTCGCTGTGGCGCCGCTGGCATCTGGATGCCCAGCGTCAGCTGCTGACCATCTCCCTGACCTGTGCCGCACCCCAGACGCTGCAGCGCCAGAGCTTTGCCAGTCTCCAGGAGCAGCACTTCAAGTGTGGTGAGTACCGAGAGAGAGAGAGAGAGAAAGCCTGTCCCTACATGAGTCTAGAATCCATTCTGCACTGCCAGTCAAACCGAATCTCCTGGTGGCGCCCCAAGATGTGCAGGCCGTGGCCGGTGAGTCGATTCAACTGAGTTGCGAGGTCACGGGTCTGCCCAAGCCGCAGGTCACGTGGATGCACAACACGCAGGAGGTCGCCGAGGAGGAAGTCCTGCCAAGCGGCAGCCTGCTCATCCGCAGCGCAACACCCACGGACATGGGCATCTACCAGTGCCTGGCCCGCAACGAGATGGGCGAGGTGCGCTCCCAGCCCATTCGCTTGGTTGTCAGCAGCAACCGGAACCCACTGGACGACAGTCACAGCCACAGCCACAGCCACACCCACTCGGACATCGACGTTGACCCGCGCAGCAATCAGGTATGGGCGGATGCGGATGCAGACAGACGCCAGGACACGCCACCGAGCTTCACCCACCAGCCGCATGACCAAATCGTAGCCCTCCATGGCGCGGGACACGTGCTCCTCGATTGCGCCGCCTCTGGGCGGCCACAGCCGGACATACAATGGTTCGTCAATGGTCGCCAGCTGGCCCAGTCCACGGCCAGCCTCCACCTGCAGGCCAACGGCAGTCTGCTCCTCCTGCAGCCCACCCAGCTGACAGCCGGCACGTATCGGTGCGAGGCGAGCAATCGCCTGGGCACTGTCCAGGCCATAGCCCGCGTGGAGGTGAAGGGTGAGTGTGACACAACTTTCCGAAGGGTTTGGGGGGAGCAGCTCTCGTTTCGGGATTGCATTTCAGTCAGTGGCAGACAGTGCCACACAGCCAGGCACTGAGGCCAGGCAGACAGGCACACAACTGTCGCGTTTTACTCAATTTGCAGTCGATTTAATTTGCTTTCGCCTGGGATGAGCATGAAGCAGGGAGAACGAGGAACGAGGAACGAGGAACGCGGAACGAGTGTAGCCTGGGAATGTACACTGAGATTGCACAGAGAATCTGCTGTTGGGGGGTGGTGGCTGGAACTATGCTGAAGAGTTTGTCTGTTGGATGTTCGCTAGATGATTGGATTATCTGGTGGAGGAGAGTACTCCGTCAAATCAGAATACCAAATCGAATGGGCAGCAGTTACAGTAATTCCCTGCCCCAAGAAGAGCATTCAAGCTGTCGGTTAGCCACGCAACACGCAAAAAACAAAACAAAGCAAAATGTTTCGCTTGAGCATTTTGATGTTCGTTCGTTATTGCTGCAATTCAAGCGTTTGTACGTGACTGTACTTTATGGCGCAATAGAAATCCAGGAGGGGGAAGGGGTTGCCAGACAGCAACACAGACAAAACGCCAGAGGGAATATGAGGGCAGTGCCGAGTGGCAGAGTGGCGAATGGTCGGTGGCCGAGCAACGCCTTGATGCAACAATGGCTCATTATAATTTGTGGTTGTCGGCACAAAATGAAGTGCAGAATGGAGGGCAGCGCACAATTTATGCATTATTTTGCAAAATAAGTGCAAAAATTATAAACTATTATGTGGAGAGAGAGAGAGAGAGAGAGAGTGCCACGCACAAATTGCGAAGCTGCGGTTAGCCCGCTCACCCGAAAGTGGAGGAGGTTTGGAGGATTGTGCATGTGAATGGACTGTTTAAGCATTCAGGCAATGCACTTGGTCAGCATAATTAACCCAGCAAACACACACACACACACACACACACACACAGACAAACAAATGCACAGCGAGAAATGTTGGCAACAAATAAAAGCAACTTTTGGCATTTTGTTAGACTTTGATCCGCTTTCGCTGAGTGCTCTCACTCGAGGGCATATGAGTAAGCAAATAAATATGCAACGCTCTGAAATTTATGTATATGCCACATTACGCATACGCCCCAAGGGGCAGGCAGCAGGCAGCAGGCAGGCAGCATCAAAGCGAAAGTAGGGAAAGGGAAACATAAACTGGGAGACTGCAGAAGAAAGCGCTGGCCCAAAAGTGGAATAGAAAAGCGAAAACAAAACTGCAGCTTTGGGGCGGGCTTTAGTTGCTTTTGTTGCTGCCATTTGGAGCAGGAGAATTGCTCGGGAATTCGCTCATCCGCGAGTCATCCTCCCCACCCCTCTTCTCGTCTTTCCCCTACCAGATTTACCCGAAATTTTAATGGCACCCCAAAACCAAACAATCAAACTGGGCAAAGCCTTTGTGCTGGAATGCGATGCCGATGGCAATCCACTGCCCACCATTGACTGGCAGTTCAATGGTTCGCCCCTGGCCAGCACACCCAACGGAGACCTGCTGCTGGAGAACGAGAACACAGAGCTGGTGGTGAGCGCCGCCCGCCAGGAGCATGCTGGTAAGTATTTTTCCCCCACGATAAACCCACCCCCCCCCCCCCCCCCAAAAGTCTCCAATTCAACCCACCCCCCCACCCCCCCCCCCCCCCGCTGTTCTTTTCTCTCATCCTCTCTGCCACCACCCCACAAGCAACAAGACTTCCTCGCCTCTGTGTGTACTTTGCAGGTGTCTATCGGTGCACGGCGCGAAATGAGAATGGCGAGACGAGTGCCGAGGCAACGATTCAAGTGGAACGCTCCCAGTCCCCGCCCCGTGTGGCCATCGAACCGAGCAATTTGGTGGCCATTACGGGCACCACCATTGAGCTGCCCTGCCAGCCCGAGCAACCGGACCTGGGACTGCAGGTACAACTTTTCCACACAGTGGAAAACTTTTTCTCTTTATTTGCACCCGCCACTTGTTGACTCTCTCTCTCCTCCCTTTTTGCATACAGATTTCATGGCGTCGCGATGGTCGCCTCATCGATCCGAATGTCCAGCTAACGGAAAAGTATCAAATAAGCGGCGCCGGCAGTCTGTTCGTCAAGAATGTAACCATCCTCGATGGCGGTCGCTACGAGTGCCAGCTGAAGAACGAATTCGGCAGGGCCTCGGCCTCTGCGCTGGTTACCATCAGGTGAGTGCCTTCGGGAAAGAATCAAATCGGAATCAAATAGCCCACGGGAACTCTTTTAGAGTCTCAGACCGCAACTTTAATTGCGCTTCACAGCGAGGGTGGAGGGTGGAGAGTGGAGAGTGGAGAGTGGGTGGCAATCTCTCCATAAAACTCCATTAAAATCCAAAAAGGGGAAAACTTTTGCTCAAAGGCAGCAGCAGAGTACTTACGAAAGAAAAGGCCTCGACAGAGGCAGACGAGGACGCAGTTAAAATGCGTTTAAGTGCGCGGTAAACTTGTATAATTAATTGAAAAATACACAGGCAAAAAAAAAGCAACAGCAGCAGCAACAGTGGGAATCCTCACAAATGCCAGCCCAGAAATAATTAAAGAAGTTCAAGAAATTTAATCCTCTGCCGCTGACATTGATCTGAATGCTTATAGTTGTGGAATTCAGTTTCAATGCAGGAAGAAGCCTTAGGTCCAGGTCCAATCCTTGAATGATTGTTTAATCCTGGCTGACTGACTGGTTGCTCCACTGTGCTAAATTGCTTGGCAAACTGCTGCTCGGATCCCCGGCGCACAAAAAGGCGTCTATGAAAAGAACATAAAACCATAAAATAAATCCAGCAGCAGCTAAACGCCGGCACAGTGGCCTGAAGTTCAATGAAAAATGTGACAAAATTAAAGCAGCAATTGGTGAGCCTTTCCCCGGTACGTTTCTGACTAAGTTTTGGACACCTTTTCGACCACTGTGCCGCTGGCTAAACTGCATATAAAATATGCAACCAAAAAGGAACATCAAAAGGCGGCGGCAACGGCAACGAAAGCACAAAAGTTGTCGTTGCAGTTTGGCAAACCGAAAACGTGCTAAGCCCCGGACAAGCTACGTGCCACATGCCACCCCAAGCACACAGATAGTTCCAAAGAGAAGGAGGGAGAGTGGCAGAGTAGAGACAGAGAAAGAGAATGAATCACTCTCGGAGGCAACCGCACAAGTTATCCAAATTGCCCAAATTGAAATTGAGTTGACAAGTTGCCGGCTGTGGAACACGACAAAAAAAAGAGTACAAGAAATTGGAGTTGGAGTTGGAGTTGGAAAGGAATCTTCTACAGCTTCCTTCTCCCACTTGAAATTGAACTTTTGCTTCGGGTTCAGATACTCCACATGAGCAGTGGAACTTTTACCAAATTGTTTGTTCCGCAAATATGACCAGAAAAAACAACCAGAGAAAATGGGAACAGAGAATTTATGGAGCCAGAGCAGACATCCACCCACGCCTTGGGCTGTAAATCAATCTGAGGCAGCTGCAACCCCATCTCCATCTGGCCATTAACCGAGTGGCAAACGTCGACCATTGATGCACCCACAAAGCACAAAGGGAGCACCGCAGCGGCTTAGGCTTTTGCTTTTGCTTTTGCTTGCACAGTCAGCACTTTCCAAATGCATAATGCAGGAAAAAAAGGGAAAACCAGAGCCTGGGTGAGCGGTAGAAGGATTTCCATGTAGTATGTGGTGCACGCACCATTTAGTGCGGCAGAGCCCGGGAAGCTGAATCGGCTTATAGGGACCAAGGGACAAGGGGACACTGGGACCAGGGCAGCCGCCGGCATTAGAAACTTTACTCATTACGGTGGCAGCCGCAGTCGCCAGACCGCAGCAAAGGAGCAAGAATTGAAAGCAGAAAGAAGGGAAGCAAAAAGAATAAGTAGAATCCGGGGCAATCCGTAGTCCCTAGTCCGTAGTCCGGGGCGGAAGGGTGTGAGAAAAGCAACGCTAAAAGTGAAAAACTATGTTGAAAGATGGCAAGCGGTGTGTGTGGGGGGGCGGGGCATCTCACTAACAAAAAGTGAGCGAAAACCGCTGAAAGACCTCCGCCACTTCCCTCCACATCTGGAGGCAGCCACGCTGAAATCCGCCTAAGTTGTGGGTAATGCTGGCGTAAAACAAAAGCTTATCCTGTTACTGCCACCCCGCTGCAGCTTCTCCTCCTTCTCCTTCTCCTTCAGCTGCTGGCTAAAAAGGCTAACCACGGAAATACATTGCCATACGCCGCACAGCATGTGGCGGCGGGGGGCCAAAACCAACAAAAACTTTAGCAAAATGCGGCGACATCAAGTGGAGACTAAAGGTATACCCTGACTGTAAAGTGCAGCATAACGAAATCAAATCAGATGAATCAAAGAAGTGCTTAAAAATGTTCAAGTCGAAGATATTTAGAGATTGAAATTAGTAAACATAATCTCAAAACATAAATCCCATCTCTAGCAACCTCCCTCACATACCCTACACTCCCACACAAAAAGGAAAGCAAAGCAAAAAAGAGCAACCACAACGTGGCAGCGGGGAAAATATATACTCCTGGCAGGTTCCTGGCAGTGGCCCAGCGGCAGTGGCTACCAACTACGAGAAGTACTACCAAAACTCAGCCACTGATAGTGGCAGACTTTTGGCACAGCATGGTAGGGCACTGCTTGTGGTGCAACAGGGTGTATTATGGTCGTTAAGTTATTACCTTGAACGTCGCCTCCGTCTCCGTCTCCGTCGCCATCGCCGTTGTCGTCGCCATCGTCACCCCGCACAATGCCAAAGTTTACACAGGCGAAAGTTTCCGCGAGGATTCAGAGCATTCCTTGTGCTGGCAGACACAGAATGTGAGGCATGAATTGTTGTTAATGCCATTCCCCCCCCCTTCCTCCCACAATTTTACTGCCAGTCAGAGTTTGAGAGCGCGACGCGGATTTTCCTTTGGCGTAGCAAACAAAAAATGTGCACTAAGAATTCGCGGTGGGAGGACACCGACATACAGACATCTAGGCAAAGAAAGGGGAAATAAACTGGCTGCCATTTTTATTAGACAACGCGGTCATTTTTAACGACTCCTCGGAAGCGTCGCCGGCTCTGGCATTATGGTAATTAAAATGTGTAAATTCCTAGAAAATATCTTGATTGTTTCCTCGCTTTGTGTCTCGCGGAATAACTGCACCACGGAATCTCACAAATTTAGCCTTAAGATTGTCGTCTCTTGTTTCAAATTAATTTGCACTTTCTTACTGAAAGTAAGAATTAAAAGGAGCACGTTCCACAACGCACTTGAAACTTGAAACTGATGCACTTCTTCTTGCCTATTTCATCATGCGTTTTATATTCTTGTTGTGTGCAAAGCAAACGTAGATCAAACGAATGGGTTAGAGCGGGATAACTATTGTATGCAGTGTGGGTTAGAGCGGGACAACTATGTTCGCGATCTACGGGACTTTCAACTGGTTTCACGCTCTCTTCAGCTCCTCTCATTCTGTGTTTGTTGTGACAAGTCGTAAGCAAGGAAAACAATTTACAAACAATTGACAATTTATTTGCAGAAACAATGTGGATTTGGCGCCAGGAGATCGTTACGTGCGCATTGCGTTTGCTGAGGCAGCCAAGGAGATTGATCTGGCCATCAACAACACTTTGGACACACTCTTTTCGAACCGCTCGTCCGGTGCCTCCGGGCAGCCGAACTATGGGGAACTGCTGCGTGTGTTCCGCTTCCCAACGGGCGAGGCCCGGCAACTGGCGCGTGCAGCGGAGATCTATGAGCGCACCCTGGTCAACATCCGGAAGCACGTGCAGCGGGGAGACAACCTGAGCATGAGCAGCGAGGAGTACGAGTTCCGGGACCTGCTCTCCAGGGAGCATCTGCATTTGGTGGCGGAGCTATCAGGCTGCATGGAGCACCGGGAGATGCCCAACTGCACGGACATGTGCTACCACTCGCGTTACCGCAGCATCGACGGCACGTGTAACAATCTGATGCATCCCACATGGGGTGCCTCCCTGACTGCGTTCCGCCGCCTGGCGCCACCCATCTACGAGAACGGATTCAGCATGCCCGTGGGCTGGACGAGGGGCCAGCTGTACGCCGGCCATCCTAAGCCCAGCGCCAGGCTGGTGTCCACCTCTGTGGTGGCCACCAAGGAGATAACGCCCGACAGCAGGATCACGCACATGGTGATGCAGTGGGGCCAGTTCCTGGACCACGATCTGGACCACGCCATACCCTCGGTGAGCTCCGAGAGCTGGGACGGCATCGACTGCAAGAAGAGCTGCGAGATGGCCCCGCCCTGCTACCCCATCGAGGTGCCGCCGAACGATCCGCGCGTGAAGAACCGCCGCTGCATCGACGTGGTGCGCTCCAGCGCCATCTGCGGCTCCGGTATGACCTCGCTCTTCTTCGACAGTGTCCAGCACCGCGAGCAGATCAATCAGCTGACATCCTACATCGACGCCTCGCAGGTGTACGGCTACAGCACGCCCTTTGCCCAGGAGCTGCGCAATCTGACCGCCGACGAGGGCTTGCTCCGTGTGGGCGTGCACTTCCCCAAGCAGAAGGACATGCTGCCATTTGCCGCGCCGCAGGACGGCATGGACTGCCGCCGCAATCTGGACGAGAACACCATGAGCTGCTTCGTCTCCGGCGACATACGCGTGAACGAGCAGGTGGGCCTCCTGGCCATGCACACCATCTGGATGCGGGAGCACAATCGGCTGGCCACGAAGCTCCGCGAGATCAATCCCCACTGGGACGGCGACACGCTCTACCAGGAGGCGCGCAAGATCGTCGGCGCCCAGATGCAGCACATCACCTTCAAGCAGTGGCTGCCCCTGATCATCGGCGAGAGTGGCATGCAGCTGCTCGGCGAGTACAAGGGCTATAATCCGCAGCTGAATCCGAGCATTGCCAATGAGTTTGCCACGGCTGCCCTGCGCTTTGGCCACACCATCATAAATCCAATTCTGCACCGCCTGAACGAGACCTTCCAGCCCATACCGCAGGGTCATCTGCTGCTCCACAAGGCTTTCTTTGCCCCCTGGCGGCTGGCCTACGAGGGCGGAGTGGATCCCCTGCTGAGGGGCATGCTGGCGGTGCCTGCGAAACTGAAGACACCCGACCAGAACCTCAACATGGAGCTCACGGAGAAGCTGTTCCAGGCCACGCATGCGGTGGCCCTCGACCTGGCCGCCATCAACATTCAGCGGGGACGAGACCACGGCATTCCCGGCTACAATGTCTACCGCAAGTTCTGCAATCTGAGCGTGGCCCAGGACTTTGAGGAGCTGTCGGACATCAGCGATGCAGGAATCCGGCAGAAGTTGAAGGAGCTGTATGGGCATCCGGACAACGTGGACGTGTGGCTGGGCGGCATTCTGGAGGATCAGGTGGAGGGCGGCAAGGTGGGTCCGCTCTTCCAGTGTCTGCTCGTCGAGCAGTTCCGTCGCCTGCGCGATGGCGATCGCTTGTACTACGAGAATCCGGGCGTCTTCCTGCCCGAGCAGCTCGTCCAGATCAAGCAGTCCAACTTCGGACGTGTCCTGTGCGATGTGGGCGACAACTTTGATCAAGTCACCGAGAACGTGTTCATTCTGGCCAAGCACCAGGGCGGCTACAAGAAGTGCGAGGACATACCCGGCATCAATCTCTATCTGTGGCAGGATTGCGGCAGCTGCAACAGCCTGCCCGCCATCTTCGACTCTTACATTCCCCAGACGTACACCAAGAGGAGCGGTCGCCAGAGGCGAGACCTGCGACAGCAGGAAGATGTGCAGATCCCAGCCACTGAGAGCTACGATAGTCCCTTGGAGGCCCTCTACGATGTGAACGAGGAGCGTGTCAGTGGCCTGGAGGAGCTGATTGGCAGCTTCCAGAAGGAGCTGAAGAAACTGCACAAGAAGCTGCGCAAACTCGAGGACTCTTGCAATGCCGTGGATGCCGAGCCAGTGGCGGCTCAGGTGGTGCAGCTGGCCCCAGCGCCGGTCCCCGTTGCCCCGAAGCCCAGGCGCAGCCACTGCGTGGATGACAAGGGGACAACGCGGCTGAACAATGAGGTGTGGTCGCCGGATGTGTGCACCAAGTGCAACTGCTTCCACGGCCAGGTGAACTGCCTGCGGGAGAAGTGTGGGGAGGTGAGCTGCCCTCCCGGAATCGATCCTCTGACACCGCCCGAGGCCTGCTGCCCGCACTGCCCGATGCCCGTTAAATGAGAGCTGCCGTAGAATATGCATATCGAAGTACCGTTACGTACACGTTTATCCGTAGTAGCCACAATACAATCCACAATCTACAATCCACAATCTACACTCTAACCAAACATCGCGCACAGAAGAGAAAAACGAGCAAATTTAATTGCAAATTGACAAGAAATTAACTAACAAATGTAACTGTAACTGTGCTGCTACACCATGTAATAAAATAAAGCACAGTAATATCCACATTAATCTTTAATCTTGACGTACTTCATGTGCGTACCCTTGGCTATCACGGTGTCGTCCTTCTTGTGGCGCAGCGTGCACTCGATGAAGGCCAGGTACTTGCCAATCTTGGAGATGTTCGCCTCAATGACCACCTCGTCGCCCACTCGCGCCCCGTTCAGGTAGTTCACATTGATGTCCACCGAGACGCCCGGATGACAGGGCTTGGACATCAGGGCATATGTGGTTATCATGTCCACCAGGGTGACAATGTAACCGCCATGCAGTCCATTGTAGGGATTCACGTGATCAGCGTCAACTTTGAGCTCCGCTTGACAAGTGCCATCACCGCCACCGAGGATCGTCACCTGACACCAAAGAGAATCGAATTAATTATGAAACAAATTTTTGCTGGGGCAATTCTAACCTTTTTTAGGTGACTTTCAAATCCCGTTGACTTGGCAATGATCTCTGAAATATGTTTGGCAAAGTCCAGACCCTTCTTGCGGGTTCCCATGGCGCTGATGAATGTTCCTCCAATGACAAGCGGAGAGCGTCTAAAATAATTCGAGTGCTGCAAAATGATTTTGGCGTTGATCGTCGATGAGAAAGAGACAATAGATAGAAGGGCGTACGAGTATCGATGGGGCCCCAGATTGGAACTATATCTTATTGTTCAGAGGCACTTGAGCCTCAAGTACAGCCCAGACAAAGTGAACCTACCAATCTCGCTTAGCCCAGGGAATTGACTAACTTACTTCGATTCGATGTGATGTTACTCGTCGAGTGTAGTTTTCCGTTTTGCGGTTGCAGCAAATACCGAGCGATAAGCCACTTTATGGAAAATAAAAGCCAGCACGTCACTTTGTGACCTCAGGAACATTATATTTTCAAAACAGCACGAACTGCAATCCAAATCAAATGAATAACTGCATTGCATGGACTGTTTTATGCTGGAATGCCGAAAACAGCTGCTGACCTATCGATAGGCCAAATCACTTGAAGTTTATATATCGGTACGTTGCCAAATGTTTTTATTTAAATTTCTTTCTAATAATTAAGTTTCACCTTGTCGAAATCAATGTACTTGACTTGTCTGCCGGTGGCGATAATGCTTTTGTCCGATTGGCGCTTCAAGACTATATCCAGATACGCCATTTTGCGACCTGCTCGCACAGTTCTGGCATCTATTTCCACAATCTCTCCGAGCTTTGCGACCGACAAGTAGCTGACATTCAGATTGGCAGTAACACCCGGATGTGATCCCCTCGACATCATCGCGTAGGTACTAATGTTGTCCACGATTGTGCCCGTTAGGCCGCCATGCAAGATTCCCTGGTGGTTCAGGTGCTCCTTCTGCACAGTAAACTCCCCAAAAGCTCTTCCATCGCCACCGCCTGTGATTTTAACCTGCATAATGTTAAATTTGCGAATTTAGATTATCGTGTGTGCTCCATTGCATTTCTCACCATTTTAAGAACGCGATCGAAGCCACCCTTGTTGGCGACGTACTCGGATATTTGCTTGACGAAATCCACTCCGAGTTTGCCAGACATTGTATCAGCGGAGCTTGCTGTTCCTTGCGCACCAAACACTGGCACTGAAATGATAACAGTTACTGGAACAAGTGGAGCAGACAGCGGTTAAAATTATGAAAATGGTGAGTAGTGATACGAATGCAGTTCGGCTTTTATTTCGCATTTGTTTTGCTCGCTCTATACGCCTGCGATGTTTCACACATGAGAAATTGTTCAACTACGTCGGATACCCTGTACCTTCTTCTAATTTTCCAAAAATATACAAAGCTGCAATCCAAATAAATAACTGCATTTAATGTCACTGGCAAGCTGTTGTCCTATCGATAGACCAATCGAATCATCGGTACTTTGCCAAATGGTTTTATTGAAATTCTTTGTGCCTTACTAATGACAAGTTTCAAGTTTCCTTCTCAAAGTCAACGTACTTGACTTGCCCCCCGCTGGCGATAATTCTTCCATCTGATTTGCGCCTCAAAACGCAATCCAAGTAAGCCATTTTGCGACCTGCACGCAATGTTCTAGCATCTATTTCAACAACCTCTCCCGGCTTGGCGGCCGACATGTAGCTCACATTCAGAGTGGCTGTAACGCCCGGATGTGATCCGGCTGACATCAGTGCGTAGGTGGTAACGTTGTCCACAATGGTGGCTGTCAGACCGCCATGCAATGTCCCCTGGCGGTTTAGATGCTCCTTTTCCACAGTAAACTCTCCAATGGCTCGACCCTCGCCGCCACCAGTAATTGTAATCTGCAAGTGTTAAAATACGCGGTCAACTATCGATACACCAGCAGAGTTATGTAATCGGCCGCTCCAGCTGTTTTGCCATTTTCGGCGCGGCGTTTCTGATAATTGGCTGGAATTGTTTGAACTTTTCTTTGAATTTCTCACCATTTTAAGAACTCGATCGAAGCCTCCCTTGCTGGCAGCGTACTCGGCCACCTGCTTGACGAAATCCACACCTCGCTTGCCCGACATTGTACCAGTGGAGGTGGAGCTGCCTATTCCTTGCACACCGAAAACTGAAACCGAAATGACAAAACAGAATGAATCGAGCGTCGCAGCAGAAACTGGTGAGTGTGTATTGGTGTGATACACACATGTCATGCCATTTTACGACTGCGTGATGTGACGCGGCTGTTTATTCGCTTTTGTTTTGCTCGCACTGTACGCCTGAGAATCTTTACAGGTACATCGGCGGATACCCTGCGATTCCGTCAACTGAGTAAGGGAGAAATCAAGCAGGACTCTCTGCGGGAATTCGTGTCCTACACAGCCAATGGGGACCACATCACGCTGGTGGGCACCAAGACGGATGTGATCACCCTGGAGATGACCAGCAAGGCCAGCTGCCATGTGCTCTTTCCGTTCGTCGTCAGCTCCCTGGAATCGCCCCTAAATGATCGCCCACTGGACATTTTGCAGACAGGAATCAATCTTGTGGAAGTCTATGAAAGCTGCCATGTGCTGGAGGCGCAACAGTTGTCCCTAGAGCCGGTTTACATGACCATTTGTTCCACAGAAGTGCCAGAGTCCCGACTGGTTTGCTCCCGCTGGTCGCCGCAGACCCTACCCAATGGACAAATGCTGTTGGCCGCCTTGAACACCTATGGAGCCATAGCACTGCTGTGCAAGCCCGCGCAACACAGTCGCTGGAGTCGACTGGATGGCCTGAATGTGGCCGAAACATTGCGGGACACACTGCTGCCCGAAAGGAATGTCTCCAAGATACACAACTTCAAGCAGTACAAAGCTTGCATAGATCGCGCCTGGATCACGATGTTTACATGGCGCGAAGCGGCGGAGTCCAGTGCCGGACATGTCCTCGTCTTGGGCACAGCCAACGGCAACCTGTGGAGACTTACTTTGAGTTCAGATGCCCGAACCTTGCTGCAACATCGCGTGAAGGCCACCTCTCTGAGCCGCATCTGCTACATGCTTGCCTTCGAGGATCTGCTGCTGGTGGGCGACGTAACTGGCGTTGTCCATCTCTACAAATTCAACAATGAGGAACAATCCGGACTGTCTCTGATACGGCCTTTGTGGGAGAAAGCGGATCGCATGGGACTTCAGCAGGCGATAATCACGCGCTGCACGGAGCTGGACTGCTACTACATATCCCTGTGCAAGGCGGCACATCTGCTAGTTTGGTGCATGCCCTGCCAAGAGGCGGGCAACGAGTGGCTGGAGACGCGCATCCATGTGGGAGGCATGAAGATCACTGGCCTCTGCATGCTGGACAGCAGCAGCTTGGCACTGGCCACCGCCACAAGCAAGCTGTACCGAACGCACATCTCCCAAGAGGACAGAAAACTCACTGTGTCCCTGCAGTCGATAGTTTTGGAGGACTGTGAAGACTACCAGATCATTGGGGTGTTCAGCAGCAGACACAACAATCTGCTCACACTGCTCTTTCAGCCGAACAAGGAGTATGCCGGCAACACGTACACAATGTCAGTGCGCAATCAGCTCACGTTGCGCGTGGGTAAGATCCATGACAGGGATATACTGTCCCAGCTGGTGGACACCTTCCAAGCCAATACGCCCATCGACCAGAGTACGGATCTGCTGGCCGAGCTGCGTCTGGAGATCTTTGCCAGCATTAATAACCTGCAGAAATACGCGGACTTCAATCGATTGTCGGAGTTCCAGTTCGACAAGGAGCCGACGGAGTCGCAACAGCATCAGCTGCAACTGAAGTATCACATCCTGTCGTCTGTTCTCCACCTGCGTTCGAATCTGGTGTGGCTGACGCTGCACCGGGATGAAACGCAGAAGGAAATGCAGCTGCTGCTGGCAATGCTGGTCATGACACATATGAGCCTGAGACTGAGGTACCTGTGCTCTCTGGGAACACTGACGCCGTTCCAGCAGGAGGCCGCGCAGTGTATGTTTGCGGAGGCGCTGCGCTTGAGGAAGCTGCTGATGGAAGACTCACTCAAAGGCAAAAACTCTGCCGACACGCAATACTCAGCGGAGAGGAAAGACTCGCGCGACAGGCATTGCTTCCAGGAGGAGTTTGCTCAACAAATGAAACGACACTTTGATGCCTTGCAGGCCAAGCTGGGCAATGGAGTGAAGACAATGCCAGCGCAAGAGCCAACAAAGCTTCGGTGCTGTGTGTCCTATCTGGAGGTGGGTTTTTTTGCCCTATTGTTGGTTTCCTTATTAATGTGGAACTCTCTTTTGAAGCTGCCATTCAGCCTGGATCGACGCTACTGCAGTCAGTGTTCTCGTGCTGTGCTGATGGACCAGGAGAAGCTGCTGGAGCTGTATGAACCAGGCGTTACACTGCTGTGTCCCTGCTGTCACGGTGGCTATGCAGTGGATCTCGTAACTGCTTAAACATTAAATTTATTAAGTAAATTCCATCGAGGGACTGGCGTGTACGTGTGTGTGTCCGTCTCTGGCAGCCTTCATCCGCTCTGCCTTTGCTCCACTGCCAAATGCCGACACACACTCACACACGGCCAGGAAAGTGTTTATGGTTAAGGGTTAAGTTAATACAGTGAAACGTAAATAATTGGACTGGTTTCGAGCAAGAGTATGTCCTGCTCCACCTGTCGCAATTCAGTCTCTAGCTTGCCCTTGCGCTGCACCTTGGCCACGCTGTCGATGAGCAGCGACATGGATTGATATTGCTTGGTCTTCTCGCCGAGACTCTGACGCAGTCCTTCGATGATTTCGTTGCGCTCCTTTTGGTCCATGACCCGCATGCCAGGAACCTCCGGCGGAGCATGGGCAGCACCGGGGCTGGTGGTGGTGGTTCGCGCGTGTCCCTTGACGCCGCGACAGAGCTCCATGAGGCGTGCCCGCTCCTTGTTACAGATGGTGTTCATCTCGGTCAGCATCTTCTTGGTCTTCTTCAGGTAAATGGGCACCTTGCCAAAGTCCTTGCGGCAGATGAATTGTGGCAGCAGGCCAGAGTTCAGCAGATTGTGTCGAGTACCCACCGGCGTGTCAATGTAGCGCGGCGGCGGAGGACAGGGCACAGTCTGTTTGGCGCATTGGATGTTCCGCCGTATGAAATTCGGCACCATTATCGGCTCCTGGCGCTTGCTACCGATGCCTGGCAACGGCGGCATCTTCTCACCCTTGGGACAGACGTGAGTGTTCTCGCGGCGCCACTTGATGCCCTGATTCTTGCGCAGATAGGCGCACGGCGGATCAATGGGTGTGTGGGCGCAACCCATGGTGCGATGATGCGCCTTCTTGGCATCCGTCAGCAGTCGCATGCCATCGTTCTGCATGATAACCGAATGCTTCTTATCCTCCACATCCAAGCGGTCGCGCAGAGACTTGGCAAATCGTGCGCCCTTCATAGCAGTTGCTGCAAATGCACAGATTAAGGGGGAGCTGGCTTTTCGTGTTCTTTATTCCTTACCTGTATTGTAAACCCTGGAGGGCTTGCTGACCTCTTGGTTAATGTACTCCTGCTCACAATCAAAGATGTTCTCATCGTGGTGCGTGATGTAGACCAGCGACATGATTAGTTAACAAAATAAATGCCTAGAAAAATGTAAAGTTCCACAAAAGTGACCGACAGACTTTTACTATTTTATTTTCGAATTCTGTTCCTGTTGCCAAGGCAGTCTTTGTTTTTCAGCAAAAACACAATTGTTGTTGCGTTGCTTGGCATCATTTACACAAAGTTTAGTTTAAATTGGGATCAAGCTGAAGTCTTCACCACAGGGCACCAACAGCGCCAGCTCTATCCCTTTCTAGCGCCAGACTCTCTGTGCGTGGTGAATAATTTATTGGTCCTCACCACAGTGGACCACGTCACACACGCACACTTAATCCCGTTGTAATTATTTCTCATCAATGAAGTGTTGGAAATGAATGAAGAATGCTGCTGGTTCAATGCCAGTGAAACATAAGCTTGTAAAATGTTATTAAATATAATATATATTTTACGTTTTAAAGCACAATAACAAGCTGCAGCTTGTGTCGCACGCACATTAAGTTCGCACTCGCGTGGTTTATTTGTTTGTATATAATTTGTTACCATATAAAATTCGTGTATTTATAAATATGTTGCGGGTGTGTATATAAAATGTGTTCTTGCATTGCATTGTAAAAATTAGCACTAAAATCGCTCGCTGGCTTGTCATGTTTTGCATTTTGCATTTTGATTCAGACGCTTATTCGAACTATAATCTATTAATATGTATTGTGGAAGTGTTGGAAGCACGATTGAAAATGCGAAACGAGCAACAAATGATGTACGAGGACTACAGATTCACGGAAGCACACACAAAGAGAGAAGAGATAAAACGCTGATCGTTTCGCATATTTAAAGGGGTTTACATTTCGAGATGATTTCAAGCGCAAAAGCCACATGGAATTTGCAGGTAGGCACTACAGGTGATCCTTGGAGATTGCACGCAGTCAAGAGGGAGGGCGTGGGAGTCGCTATCATTTGCTTTCGTTGCTGTCCTTGTTGCGCTCCTCGCGTATCCGCTTGAATGCCTCCGTCTTGACAAAGTCCACGGAATTGTAGACCACGCTGCTTGGCACCGGAGCCCGTGCTCCGCCGGCATCCACAGCTGCCAGACGATGGCCAGCTCCTGCGCTGCCACCCTGGGAATAGAGATTGCCCACGCTCATGCTCGAGCGATTGAGAAGCGGCGGCTTGTTGGTCACATCCAGATCAAAGTACTGCAGCTTGTGCTCTGTCTGCGCCGGCATCTGCTGCTGCTTCGGTCCTGCGCCCGAGGAGGTCATCATGGCAGCCGCGGCCGACGCTGTGCGCTGATGTTGCACCGAGAGGCTGCCGGGACTGTTGGGATGCTGGCGATGCTGCTGGCGTGGCAGAGTGCGCGTCTCGTGGAAGTAGGCAGCCACCGCCACCGCCGATGAGTGTAGATCGGTTTCGTGCGGCAGCACCATGGAGAGTGGAGCTCCAGAAGAGCGACGCGATGACGGCGACATGGTGGCCGAAGGGCCAAGCTGCAAATTGAGGAAACGAAAACTTAGAATCGAAATTGAACGAGAAGTTCCTTCAGCCTTACCTTGTACGCATTTGGTTTACATTTGCGATCCACGCTGGGCGGTCCAATCGGCTGGGAGTGCAGCTGAGCGGCGCCCAGTTTGCTGGTTAAATGCTCGACGCCCACCGGTGGCTTGGCCGGGAATTCCTCCGGTGGCTTATCCTCCACGGCCGCTGGAGTGCCGACTGCCTTTGGTTTCAGTTTGCGGTTCACTGGCGGACAGTCCAATTGCTCAATGAAGTCATACCGAAACACGTTTTCCTCCATTTTGGTGGGCGCTGCATTCGTGTAGCAGTGCGTGCGTGGCAGCGTACGCGCACTAGTGGGCGAGGAGGCTGCAATGGTAGCCGGAGTCGGGCAGGCACTGGCTGCCACTGCCACTGGCAGTGCCGCAACGGCACCCGGGTCAGCCGCTGCCATCAAGTTCGGCGTGGAGGCAGCAATGGGATTGCTGTTGTGTGGACTGGTGACCGGTCGCTCGCCCAGCAGCTGGCTGACATTGTAGTAGGGCAGCTGATGTGAGCGTGGAATGTCGTAGCTCTCCTCAATGAAACCAGAATTGGCATTCCTCCGTGCCACAATTGCTGGCGATGTGTTTTCCGTATCCGAAAGCTGCGGCAGATCGCGAGTGATTCTGCAATTGGAGTGAAATTTTAGCTATTTAAATCCTTGGCTGGTTTCTGGCCACTCACTTTTCATTCTCCTTAAAGTCTAGTATGAGATTATTCTTGTTCTTCAGCACCTTGGCCAGTTTCTCCAGTGTGCGATGATCGCCTACGTCTGCCAGCGTGGATGGGGCCTCCAGCTTTGACTGCTTGTCGGGTGGCGGAGCAACGGCTGCACCATCCTCGGGCATTTTGGAGAAACGCTGCGAATAAGTCAGCACAAATGATTCGTTCTCGATGGAACTATCCGAGGGCCGCGTGCTGCGATCTATGAATATTAATTATTAGTTAAACAATTCCGAGTGAGGCTGAGATGATGACTACTTGCCCACATTCTCGCGGAGTGGCAGGGGATGCGCCCACTCATCGTCATCGGTGAAGACGCTCTCCGAGTCCGAGTCGGAGCGTTGTTTGCCAACAGAATTAGCCGCCAGCTGTTGCTGCAAAGAGAACAAAACATTAGTCATTAATCTGACTGGATCTCTCTCTCTCTCTCTCTCTCTGTTTCCACTTACCAAACTCAAGTTGGTTATCTTGGGGGAGTAGGATTGATCGTTGGTCAGGTTTAGGCCAATATTGTTATGACTCCGCGGTGTGTCGTAGAACTTGGGATCCAAATTGTTCAACGGCGTTGTGGGATTGTTGGGTATGACCCCGTCTGGGCCCGGCAGGAACTTGGGGCTGCCCGAGAAGCACTCGCTGATGGGTATGTACGGTCCAGAGGCGGTGCTCAATGCCGGCGATGCCTGCACGCTGCTCTGCTGCTGCTCGGCTGCTGCCTCTGCCAGTGTTTGTTGAGTGAGCACCAGATGCTCCGGCAGCTTTCGCACCACTCCGTTTGCATTGACCGCCAGACGAGCAGCCTGCTGTTGCTGTTGTTGCTGCTCAGCAGCTGCGGCCGCTGCCTGAGCCTGGATCAGGGCACTGTGATTCAAGTAGAGCGCCGTGGCCGGCGAGGGTGGCGGCTGCTGTTGTGCGGCCGATAGCAAGTCTTGCTGATCAAAGTTTCCATCGCAGAGCATTGTCTCCCGATTGCTGTACTCCGTGTTGACATAGACCGAGTCCGAATTGTTGTTGCCTGGATTCTGTGGCATTGGCTGCTGATCAATGACCACAGGACGACGCATCTGTGCAGCTCCGCCCGTTGCCGTAGCCTGAGCGGCGATGGTGCCCGCCGACGAGTGCAACGAAGTTGTGGTTGTATTTTGTGTGGAATTGCTCAGGCCACCGCTGGAGCTGGTGTTCTGCGTGCGATTCTCGTCTGGAAAAGGAACACAAGTCAGACAAGACTTCACTTGGGGGGTCTGTAGAGTGCACTCACCTGTTCCCACGGAGCCTAGTGGCAGCTCATTCGATTGCTTGGTGTCATGCAGGTGACACACCTGACAGATGCAGTTGACCCAGTCCCGCATGTCCGACTCTGTTTCGGCAGCCAGGTAGTACGTGCGCTTCGGCGTCTTGATGTCGAACATGTACTGAAACTTTTGCTTGCGATTCTCCAGCCGCAGGCCGCAGTCCACTTGCTCGCATTGATCCAAATCGATGACGCCCTTCAGCTTGCGGCAATTGTGATCGGTGTAGTATTCAAGGCAGAACTGTTCGGGTATCTCGCCCTGCTTCAGCGTGAACCAGCGTCGCCGCCAGCGCTACGAAACGCACAAGAAACACGAGAATAAGACAAAGCGCTAAAGTTAGTAAACAAATGATGGAAGTAGAGGCGATGGATGGACGGACGTCTATGGGCTATCAGGGGTGCAGCGTTCACTGGCGCCGACTGTCTGTCCGTCCACTACTCGTATCGTATCAAGGGTGAGTAAGCAACGACGCTACTGCTGCTGCTGCCTCTGCTTTTCCGCGAATTATATTTGCATTGACATTTTCTTGGGTAATCAGCGGGCACACAGATACACCCAGATGCACACTCGCCCACAGAGTGCCGTTAAAATGATTGCTAAACAGCTGTATGGTGGAGTGGGAGGTGGAGGTGGGGTCTGTTGGGTTTGTGTCATGGCTAAACTCCAGCTCGGACTTCAGCTTTGTATGTGTATTTGTGGGTGTGTATCTGCTCGTGTTTGCTTGTATGTATGTTTATATTGTAGTCTGTTGAATATCCGAATTTCACGCTTAATTGAATTATAAACAATAAACATAATGCCACACACAAGCAGGCAGCTCCAGAAATTGGCACCCCAGAGAGACGAGACGGCTGTGCGGGAGCTAATTTCCTTGAGGCATATGAAAAGCATTAATATTTTCTTATAAGTACAGTGAAATACAGTAAATAGAAGGTCAGGTCAGAGTCCGGGTCTGCTAGTAGATTTGACTCCCGATCTGCCATGCTGCCCAACCTCTTACTACATATATGCCTTCGCCGTTGCTTTAGTGGGCCGCCTAAAGTGTGTTCCTGGAAGTCTGGGTTCCGTTATAAGTGGTTTCAAATGTACCAACCAACACGCACACATGCGTGCATGCAGGCTTATACACGATACACACAGCACAGCCCCTAGAAATGCCAGTAAACAGAAACAACAATAGCAAGCTGGAAAGACAAGTGCGTCATTGTTTTTTGTTTCTCGTCTCCCTCCCGCCCGTCGCTTTGGTGCGGTGCGTGATGTGATGTGGCTTATCGCCAGTACATCCATATAAAACATATGTACAGACTCCATACATACATTGTGCATACTTTCTACTTGAATAAACTCAACAGGATTAATTTGATTAAACGCAACAGTTGCTGGTAATTTAATACACGAGCGAGCAAACGCCTCTGCGGCGCACATCGAAGCCCAAGCAAAGTAAACATTAAACGAAAGAATTAATTAAGCGTAAATTTAGACCAGCGCCAAAACATGTTCCCACGCCGTAAGCAAACAAACAAACAAAACACACACACACACTTGAATGTACATTCATATGCATGTACATGTATACAGCGCATCGGAAGACGGACGGAGGCTATCGTTCATTTCATTCACATTTTGCAGTTACAATATAAACTGGACACTTGCTCCCTCTGCGGTTTTAGCTTGTTTGCATTTCAATCAATTTCCGCTTCCCCCGGTCACGGCGGCAGCGGCATCAGCCAGTCTGGTCTGCTGCTTATTAATGAATTATTTTATGACAAACAAATGCAGACACAAACAGGAACATACAAACACACAAACACTCGACACACACATAGATGGAGGCACAGAGTAATTGTACAAAAATGCCACTGCGATTAGTTGGCTTTGGTGCGTTTGCTTTTCTGACTCAGTGTAGTAGGAGAGTTGGCAAAAACAATTTCCTCCCGTTGGAGATTGTGGGAACATATCTCTATGATTGGCTGCCGTTTACCGTTAGCTTTTGCGGTTTGCATTTTTATGCACATTTCACTGATCACTTGGTATTCGTATTCGAAGAGTTGGGGGCGGGGGGAAAACTGCTTAAATAGCTTAACTTAACCATCCCGAAGCCCGAACGGAAAGGAGTTGGAGCAAAACGAGTCCATAGGGAAACTTACTGCACGCCAAATTCGTTTTGTTGGTGGCGATTTAATTAGCCACCCTTCGTAGAAAGTGCGATCCATTTTTTCAGCAGCGCAGCGGACAGTGGAAAATATATAAATTATTTTTGTTTTTTTTTCCCCTTCCGCGCACTGACTGAAAGTCAGTGTGACCGGGGACTTATCGATAAGATATACCGAGAGACCCTCGGAAATATACCGAAGTATACTTTTTCATTTTCCAAATAAACTGTAAATACCGTAAAGCTAAAATCATTTTCCTCGACTTTGATCTTCTGTTTAATATTACTAGCTAGCTAGGTCTTTCAGCTTTAAAACTATAATTTTATTCGAATCATCAAACAATTCTTCACAAGACTGGCTGATTTTTATGACTTCTCTTTATTGGATTGATTGCAAATTAGGTCAAAACTAGAAAGGTCAATCAAAATTGTTGCTCATTCCGTGCCAAATGTTGGGGAACAGTGCTGCTCACTTTTCGCAGCATGTTGCCTACCAAAACACTGAAAAGTGCATTATTATGAAAATAACGAACTTAGCCCACTCAGCCCGCTCTATTTAAACAGTCACGAAAATAGTATTTTGTCATCCTATTTACTCTTTACTCACAAACAGCACGACTACAATATCTTTTACCTGATCTGCTGGAAAAGTCTTCAACTTTCAAAACATTCGTACGTAATTAAATACCCACAGGTCGGCAATGGCGTTGATCGTAAATCACATTCGCCTATTTTAATATTCGAATTAATATTACTATCTAGATAGGAATCTCAGCACTTAAAGTATAATTTTAGCGGATAGATAGATCAATTTCCTACAAGATTTACCAACTCTAGATAACTATTGTAAGAGATTGTTTGCAAAATAACGTTTAAGCAAAAACGATCAGAGCACGAGTGTGTATGGAATGAAACTGTTTCTGGACAAACTCAGCGACGAACACAAACATTTTGAAAGAAACGATTATAGCCGACACAATATTGTTGATGCTTTTAAATAAACACACATTTAAGGTTTAGAATATGTTTCTTCGACATATTGATTACTGATTATTGACTGATTATGAATCATTCAATTCAAAGACAAAACAGAAGTTTGCTTACGGCCAGGCCATATTGAAACCATAATTATGAATTGATTCTGTAATAAACACATGGGTAATATTTTTTACAAATAAATTTTATTCCGTCGTGTCAAGTGTATGCTGACAACATACAGATTTTCCATATAGAATTGCATTATCTCAAACAGCGCAACACACAACAACCCTGCCACGCCGATCTCAGACGGAACCTGCTCCACGTCCACGGACAAGAGCTTATTTGTCCTTGCTGTCGCCCTTGCCACCACGAATCCTACCGGTACGACGGGCGGCAATAAGACCGACCTTGCGACCAGCGGATGTGCCTCGCTTGAC